>NW_027422442.1:0-83199 GCF_037893015.1 Macrotis lagotis
GCAAGGAAAGGGTAACGCGAGGCAAGGCACGGTTAGGCGAGGCAAGGCTAAGGCACGACAACGCAAGGCTAGGCAATGCACGGAAGGCAAGCAAAGAGTAACGGAAGGCAAGGAATGCAAGGCAAAGCAAGGCAACGCAAGCAAGGCTATGGCAAGGTGAAAAAAGGCTAAGGCAGGACAACGAAAGGCTAGGCAATGCGCGGAAGGCAAGCAAAGAGTAACGGAAGGCAAGGAATGCAAGGCAAAGCAAGGCAAAGCAAGCAAGGCTATGGCAAGGTGAAACAAGGCTAAGGCACCACAACGCACGGCTAGGCAATGCACGGCCAGCCAAGGAAAAGGTAACGCAAGGCAAGGCACTCTGAGGCAAGGCAAGGCTAATGCACGACAGCGCAAGGCTAGGCAATGCACGGAAGGCAAGCAAAGAGTAACGGAAACCAAGGAAGGCAAGGGAAAGCAAGGCAAGGCAAGGGTAGCGGAAGGAACGGCACGGCAAGGGGAAACAAGGCTAAGGCACGACAACGCACGGCTAGGCAATGCACGGGAAGGCAAGGAAAGGGTAACGCCAGGCAAGGCACGGTCAGGCAAGGCAAGGCTAAGGCACGACAACGCAAGGGTAGGCAATGCACGGAAGGAAAGCAAAGAGTAACGGAAGGCAAGGAAAGCTAGGGAAAGCAAGGGAAGGCAAGAATAACGGAAGGAACGGCACGGCAAGGGGAAACAAGGCTAAGGCACGACAACACAGGCCTAGGCAATGCAGGGTAAGGCAAGGAAAGGGTAACGCAAGGCAAGGCACGGTTTGGGGAGGCAGGTCTAATGCACGACAACGCAAGGCTAGGCAATGCACGGAAGACAAGCAAAGAGTAACGGAAGGAAAGGAAGGCAAGGCAAAGCAAGGCAACGCAAGCAAGTCTATGGCAAGGTGAAAAAAGGCTAAAGCACGACCACGCAAGGCTAGGCAATGCACAGAAGGCAAGCAAAGTGTAACGGAAGGCAAGGAAGGCAAGGCAAAACAAGGCAACGCAAGCAAGTCTATGGCAAGGTGAAAACAGGCTAAGACCCGACAAGGCAAGGCTAGGCAATGCACGGAAGGCACGCAAAGAGTAACGGAAGGCAAAGAAGGCAAGGGAAAGCAAGGCAAGGCAATGGTAACGGAAGGAACGGCACGGTAAGGGGAAACAAGGCTAAGGCACGACAACGCACTGCTAGGCAATGCACGGCAAGGCAAGGAAAGGGTAACGCAAGGCAAGGCACGGTGAGGCAAGGCAAGGCTAATGCACGACAACGCACGGCTAGGCAATGCACGGCAAGGCAATGAAAGGGTAACGCAAGGCAAGGCACGGTCAGGCGAGGCAAGGCTAAGGCACGACAACGCAAGGCTAGGCAATGCACGGAAGGCAAGCAAAGAGTAACGGAAGGCAAGGAATGCAAGGGAAAGCAGGGGAAGTCAAGGGTAACGAACGGAACGGCACGGTAAGGGGAAACAAGGCTAAGGCACGACAACACAGGGCTAGGCAATGCAGGGCAAGGCAAGGTAAGGGTAACGCAAGGCAAGGCACGGTCAGGCGAGGCAAGGCTAAGGCACGACAACGCAAGGCTAGGCAATGCACGGAAGGCAAGCAAAGAGTAACGGAACGCAAGGAAGGCAAGTGAAAGCAAGGCAAGGCAAGGTTAACGGAAGGAACGGCACGGCAAGGGTAAACAATGCTAAGGCACGGCAACGCACGGCTAGGCAATGCAGGGCAAGGCAAGGAAATGGTAACGCAAGGCAAGGCACGGCTTGGGGAGGCAAGGCTAATGCACGACAACGCAAGGAAAGAGTAACGGAAGGAAAGGAAGGCAAGGCAAAGCAAGGCAAGGCAAGTGTAACAAAAGGCAAGGCACGGCAAGGGGAAACAAGGCTAAGGAACGGCAACGCACGGCTACGAAATGCACGGCCAGGCAAGGAAAGGGTAACGCAAGGCAAGGCACGGTAAGGCAAGACAAGGCTAATTCACGACAACGCACGGCTAGCCAATGCACGGCAAGGCAAGGAAAGGGTAACGCAAGGCAAGGCACGGTCCGGAGAACCAAGGCTAATGCACGACAACGCAAGGCTAGGCAATGCACGGAAGGCAAGCAAAGAGTAACGGAAGGCAAGGAAGGCAAGGGAAACCAAGGCAATGCAAGGGTAACGGAAGGAACGGTTCGGCAAGGGGAAACAAGGCTAAGGCACGGCAACGCAGGCCTAGGCAATGCACGGCAAGGCAAGGAAAGGGTAACGTAAGGCAAGGCACTGTCAGGCGAGGCAAAGCTAATGCACGACAACGCAAGGCTAGGCAGTGCACGGCTAGGCAAGGAAAGAGTAACGGAAGGAAAGGAAGGCAAGGCAAAGCATGGGAAGGCAAGTGTAACAACAGGCACGGCACGGCAAGGGGAAACAAGGCTAAGGCACGACAACGCAAGGCTAGGCAATGCACGGAAGGCAAGCAAAGAGTAACGGAAGGCAAGGAATGCAAAGGAAAGCAGGGGAAGGCAAGGGTAACGAAAGGAACGGCACGGTAAGGGGAAACAAGGCTAAGGCACGACAACGCAGGGCTAGGCAATGCACGGCAAGGCAAGGAAAGGGTAACGCAAGGCAAGGCACGGTTTGGGGAGGCAAGGCTAATGCACGACAACGCAAGGCTAGGCAATGCACGGAAGGCAAGCAAAGAGTAACGGAAGGCAAGGAAGGCAAGGCAAATCAAGGCAAGGCAAGTGTAACAAAAGGCACGGCACGGCAAGGGGAAACAAGGCTAAGGCACGACAACGCACGGCTAGGCAATGCACTGCCAGGCAAGGAAAGGGTAACGCAAGGCAAGGCACGGTGAGGCAAGGCAAGGCTAATGCACGACAACGCACGGCTAGGCAATGCACGGCAAGGCAAGGAAAGGGTAACGCAAGGCAAGGCACGGTCAGGCGAGGCAAGGCTAAGGCACGAAAACGCAAGGCTAGGCAATGCACGGAAGGCAAGCAAAGAGTAACGGAAGGCAAGGAATGCAAGGGAAAGCAGGGGAAGGCAAGGGTAACGAACGGAACGGCACGGTAAGGGGAAACAAGGCTAAGGCACGACAACACAGGGCTAGGCAATGCAGGGCAAGGCAATTTAAGGGTAACGCAAGGCAAGGCACGGTCAGGCGAGGCAAGGCTAAGGCACGACAACGCAAGGCTAGGCAATGCACGGAAGGCAAGCAAAGAGTAACGGAACGCAAGGAAGGCAAGTGAAAGCAAGGCAAGGCAAGGTTAACGGAAGGAACGGCACGGCAAGGGTAAACAATGCTAAGGCACGGCAACGCACGGCTAGGCAATGCAGGGCAAGGCAAGGAAATGGTAACGCAAGGCAAGGCACGGCTTGGGGAGGCAAGGCTAATGCACGACAACGCAAGGCTAGGCAGTGCACGGCTAGGCAAGGAAAGAGTAACGGAAGGAAAGGAAGGCAAGGCAAAGCAAGGCAAGGCAAGTGTAACAAAAGGCAAGGCACGGCAAGGGGAAACAAGGCTAAGGAACGGCAACGCACGGCTAGGCAATGCACTGCCAGGCAAGGAAAGGGTAACGCAAGGCAAGGCACGGTAAGGCAAGACAAGGCTAATTCACGACAACGCACGGCTAGCCAATGCACGGCAAGGCAAGGAAAGGGTAACGCAAGGCAAGGCACGGTCCGGAGAACCAAGGCTAATGCACGACAAGGCAAGGCTAGGCAATGCACGGAAGGCAAGCAAAGAGTAACGGAAGGCAAGGAAGGCAAGGGAAACCAAGGCAATGCAAGGGTAACGGAAGGAACGGTTCGGCAAGGGGAAACAAGGCTAAGGCACGGCAACGCAGGCCTAGGCAATGCACGGCAAGGCAAGGAAAGGGTAACGTAAGGCAAGGCACTGTCAGGCGAGGCAAAGCTAATGCACGACATCGCAAGGCTAGGCAGTGCACGGCTAGGCAAGGAAAGAGTAACGGAAGGAAAGGAAGGCAAGGCAAAGCATGGGAAGGCAAGTGTAACAACAGGCACGGCACGGCAAGGGGAAGCAAGGCTAAGGCACGACAACGCAAGGCTAGGCAATGCACGGAAGGCAAGCAAAGAGTAACGGAAGGCAAGGAATGCAAAGGAAAGCAGGGGAAGGCAAGGGTAACGAAAGGAACGGCACGGTAAGGGGAAACAAGGCTAAGGCACGACAACACAGGGCTAGGCAATGCAGGGCAAGGCAAGGAAAGGGTAACGCAAGGCAAGGCACGGTTTGGGGAGGCAAGGCTAATGCACGACAACGCAAGGCTAGGCAATGCACGGAAGGCAAGCAAAGAGTAACGGAAGGCAAGGAAGGCAAGGCAAAGCAAGGCAAGGCAAGTGTAACAAAAGGCAAGGCACGGCAAGGGGAAACAAGGCTAAGGCACGGCAACGCACGGCTAGGCAATGCACTGCCAGGCAAGGAAAGGGTAACGCAAGGCAAGGCACGGTAAGGCAAGACAAGGCTAATTCACGACAACGCACGGCTAGCCAATGCACGGCAAGGCAAGGAAAGGGTAACGCAAGGCAAGGCACGGTCCGGAGAACCAAGGCTAATGCACGACAACGCAAGGCTAGGCAATGCACGGAAGGCAAGCAAAGAGTAACGGAAGGCAAGGAAGGCAAGGGAAACCAAGGCAATGCAAGGGTAACGGAAGGAACGGTTCGGCAAGGGGAAACAAGGCTAAGGCACGGCAACGCAGGCCTAGGCAATGCACGGCAAGGCAAGGAAAGGGTAACGTAAGGCAAGGCACTGTCAGGCGAGGCAAGGCTAATGCACGACAACGCAAGGCTAGGCAGTGCACGGCTAGGCAAGGAAAGAGTAACGGAAGGAAAGGAAGGGAAGGCAAAGCATGGGAAGGCAAGTGTAACAACAGGCACGGCACGGCAAGGGGAAACAAGGCTAAGGCACGACAACGCAAGGCTAGGCAATGCACGGAAGGCAAGCAAAGAGTAACGGAAGGCAAGGAATGCAAAGGAAAGCAGGGGAAGGCAAGGGTAACGAAAGGAACGGCACGGTAAGGGGAAACAAGGCTAAGGCTCGACAACACAGGGCTAAGCAATGCAGGGCAAGGCAAGGAAAGGGTAACGCAAGGCAAGGCACGGTTTGGGGAGGCAAGGCTAATGCACGACAACGCAAGGCTAGGCAATGCACGGAAGGCAAGCAAAGAGTAACGGAAGGCAAGGAAGGCAAGGGAAAGCAAGGCAAGGCAAGGGTAACGGAAGGAACGGCACGGAAAGGGGAAACAAGGCTAAGGCACGGCAACGCACGGCAAGGCAAGGAAAGGGTAATGCAAGGCAAGGCACGGTGTGTAAAGGCAAGGCTGATGCACGACAACGCAACGGCTAGGCAATGCACGGCAAGGCAAGGAAAGGGTAACGCAAGGCAAGGCACGGTCAGGCGAGGCAAGGCTAAGGCACGACAACTGAAGGCTAGGCAATGCACGGAAGGCAAACAAAGAGTAACGGAAGGCAAGGAAAGCAAGGGAAAGCAAGGGAAGGCAAGGGTAACGGAAGGAACGGCACGGCAAGGGGAAAAAAGGCTAAGGCACGACAACACAGGCCTAGGCAATGCAGGGTAAGGCAAGGAAAGGGTAACGCAAGGCAAGGCACGTTTTGGAGAGGCAAGTCTAATGCACGACAACGCAAGGCTAGGCAATGCACGGAAGGCAAGCAAAGAGTAACGGAAGGCAAGGAATGCAAGGCAAAGCAAGGCAACGCAAGCAAGGCTATGGCAAGGTGAAACAAGGCTAAGGCACGACAACGCAAGGCTAGGCAATGCACGGAAGGCAAGCAAAGAGTAACGGAAGGCAAGGAACGCAAGGGAAAGCAAGGCAAGGCAAGGGTAACGGAAGGAACGGCACGGCAAGGGGAAACAAGGCTAAGGCACGACAACACAGGGCTAGGCAATGCAGGGCAAGGCAAGGTAAGGGTAACGCAAGGCAATGCACGGTGAGGCAAGGCAAGGCTGATGCACGACACTGCACGGCTAGGCAATTCACGGCAAGGCAAGGAAAGGGTAACGCAAGGCAAGGCACGGTCAGGCGAGGCAAGGCTAAGGCACGACTACGCAAGGCTAGGCAATGCACGGAAGGCAAGCAAAGAGTAACGGAAGGCAAGGAATGCAAGAGAAAGCAGGGGAAGGCAAGGGTAACGAAAGGAACGGCACGGTAAGGGGAAACAAGGCTAAGGCACGACAACACAGGGCTAGGCAATGCAGGGCAAGGCAAGGTAAGGGTAACGCAAGGCAAGGCACGGTGAGGCAAGGCAAGGCTGATGCACGACACTGCACGGCTAGGCAATTCACGGCAAGGCAAGGAAAGGGTAACGCAAGGCAAGGCACGGTCAGGCGAGGCAAGGCTAAGGCACGACTACGCAAGGCTAGGCAATGCACGGAAGGCAAGCAAAGAGTAACGGAAGGCAAGGAATGCAAGAGAAAGCAGGGGAAGGCAAGGGTAACGAAAGGAACGGCACGGTAAGGGGAAACAAGGCTAAGGCACGACAACACAGGGCTAGGCAATGCAGGGCAAGGCAAGGTAAGGGTAACGCAAGGCAAGGCACGGTCAGGCGAGGCAAGGCTAAGGCACGACAACGCAAGGCTAGGCAATGCACGGAAAGCAAGCAAAGAGTAAGGGAACGCAAGGAAGGCAAGGGAAAGCAAGGCAAGTCAAGGTTAACGGAAGGAACGGCACGGCAAGGGGAAACAAGGCTAAGGCACGGTAATGCACGGCTAGGCAATGCAGGGCAAGGCAAGGAAATGGTAACGCAAGGCAAGGCACGGTTTGTGGAGGCAAGGCTAATGCACGACAACGCAAGGCTAGGCAGTGCACGGCTAGGGAAGGAACGAGTAACGGAAGGAAAGGAAGGCAAGGCAAAGCAAGGCAAGGCAAGTGTAACAAAAGGCAAGGCACGGCAAGGGGAAACAAGGCTAAGGAACGGCAACGCACGGCTAGGCAATGCACGGCCAGGCAAGGAAAGGGTAACGCAAGGCAAGGCACGGTAAGGCAAGACAAGGCTAATGCACGACAACGCACGGCTAGGCAATGCACGGCAAGGCAAGGAAAGGGTAACGCAAGGCAAGGCCCGGTCAGGCGAGGCAAGGCTAATGCACGACAACGCAAGGCTAGGCAATGCACGGAAGGCAAGCAAAGAGTAACGGAAGTCAAGGAAGGCAAGGGAAACCAAGGCAAGGCAAGGGTAACGGAAGGAACGGCTCGGCAAAGGGAAACAAGGCTAAGGCACGGCAACGCAGGGCTAGGCAATGCACGGCAAGGCAAGGAAAGAGTAACGCAAGGCAAGGCACGGTTTGGGGAGGCAAGGCTAATGCACGACAACGCAAGGCTAGGCAGTGCACGGCTAGGCAAGGAACGAGTAACGGAAGGAAAGGAAGGCAATGCAAATCAAGGCAAGGCAAGTGTAACAAAAGGCAAGGCACGGCAAGGGGAAACAAGGCTAAGGAACGGCAACGCACGGCTAGGCAATGCACGGCCAGGCAAGGAAAGGGTAACGCAAAGCAAGGCACGGTAAGGCACGACAAGGCTAATGCACGACAACGCACGGCTAGGCAATGCATCGCAAGGCAAGGAAAGGGTAACGCAAGGCAAGGCACGGTCAGGCGAGGCAAGGCTAATGCACGACAACGGAAGGCTAGGCAATGTACGGAAGGCAAGCAAAGAGTAACGGAAGGCAAGGAAGGTAAGGGAAACCAAGGCAAGGCAAGGGTAACGTAAGGAACGGCTCGGCAAGGGGAAACAAGGCTAAGGCACGGCAACGCAGCGCTAGGCAATGCACGGCAAGGCAAGGAAAGGGTAACGCAAGGCAAGGCACTGTCAGGCGAGGCAAAGCTAATGCACGACATCGCAAGGCTAGGCAGTGCACAGCTAGGCAAGGAAAGAGTAACGGAAGGAAAGGAAGGCAAGGCAAAGCATGGCAAGGCAAGTGTAACAACAGGCACGGCACGGCAAGGGGAAACAAGGCTAAGGTACAACAACGCAAGGCTAGGCAATGCACGGAAGGCAAGCAAAGAGTAACGGAAGGCAAGGAATGCAAAGGAAAGCAGGGGAACGCAAGGGTAACGAAAGGAACGGCACGGTAAGGGGAAACAAGGCTAAGGCACGACAACAGAGGGCTAGGCAATGCAGGGCAAGGCAAGGAAAGGGTAACGCAAGGCAAGACACGGTTTGGGGAGGCAAGGCTAATGCACGACAAGACAAGGCTAGGCAATGCACGGAAGGCAAGCAAAGAGTAACGGAAGGCAAGGAAGGCAAGGGAAAGCAAGGCAAGGCAAGGGTAACGGAAGGAACGGCACGGCAAGGGGAAACAAGGCTAAGGCACGGCAACGCACGGCTAGGCAATGCACGGCAAGGCAAGGAAAGGGTAACGCAAGGCAAGGCACGGTGAGGCAAGGCAAGGCTAATGCACGACAACGCACGACTAGGCAATGCACGGAAGGCACGCAAAGAGTAACGGAAGGCAAGGAATGCAAATGAAAGCAGGGGAAGGCAAGGGTAACGAAAGGAACGGCTCGGCAAGGGGAAACAAAGCTAAGGCACGGCAACGCAGGGCTAGGAAATGCACGGCAAGGCAAGGAAAGGGTAACGCAAGGCAAGGCACTTTCAGGCGAGGCAAAGCTAATGCACGACATCGCAAGGCTAGGCAGTGCACGGCTAGGCAAGGAAAGAGTAACGGAAGGAAAGGAAGGCAAGGCAAAGCATGGCAAGGCAAGTGTAACAACAGGCACGGCACGGCAAGGGGAAACAAGGCTAAGGCACAACAACGCAAGGCTAGGCAATGCACGGAAGGCAAGCAAAGAGTAACGGAAGGCAAGGAATGCAAAGGAAAGCAGGGGAAGGCAAGGGTAACGAAAGGAACGGCACGGTAAGGGGAAACAAGGCTAAGGCACGACAACAGAGGGCTAGGCAATGCAGGGCAAGGCAAGGAAAGGGTAACGCAAGGCAAGGCACGGTTTGGGGAGGCAAGGCTAATGCACGACAACGCAAGGCTAGGCAATGCACGGAAGGCAAGCAAAGAGTAACGGAAGGCAAGGAAGGCAATGGAAAGCAAGGCAAGGCAAGGGTAACGGAAGGAACGGCACGGCAAGGGGAAACAAGGCTAAGGCACGGCAACGCAAGGCTAGGCAATGCACGGCAAGGCAAGGAAAGGGTAACGCAAGGCAAGGCACGCTTAGGCGAGGCAAGGCTAAGGCACGACAACGCAAGGCTAGGCAATGCACGGAAGTCAAGCAAAGAGTAACGGAAGGCAAGGAATGCAAGGCAAAGCAAGGCAACGCAAGCAAGGCTGTGGCAAGGTGAAAAAAGGCTAAGGCAGGACAACGCAAGGCTAGGCAATGCGCGGAAGGCAAGCAAAGAGTAACGGAAGGCAAGGAATGCAAGGCAAAGCAAGGCAAAGCAAGCAAGACTATGGCAAGGTGAAACAAGGCTAAGGCACCACAACGCACGGCTAGGCAATGCACGGCCAGCCAAGGAAAAGGTAACGCAAGGCAAGGCACTGTGAGGCAAGGAAGGATAATGCACGACAGCGCAAGGCTAGGCAATGCACGGAAGGCAAGCAAAGAGTAACGGAAACCAAGGAAAAAAGGGAAAGCAAGGCAAGGCAAGGGTAACGGAAGGAACTGCACGGCAAGGGGAAACAAGGCTAAGGCACGACAACGCACGGCTAGGCAATGCACGGCAAGGCAAGGAAAGGGTAACGCCAGGCAAGGCACGGTCAGGCAAGGCAAGGCTAAGGCACGACAACGCAAGGCTAGGCAATGCACGGCAAGGCAAGGAAAGGGTAACGCAAGGCAAGGCACTGTCAGGCGAGGCAAGACTAAGGCACGACAACGCAAGGCTAGGCAATGCACGGAAGGATAGAAAAGACTAACGGAAGTCAAGGAAAGCAAGGGAAAGCAAGGCAAGGCAAGGGTAACGGAAGGAACGGCACGGCAAGGGGAAACAAGGCTAAGGTACGACAACACAGGGCTAGGCAATGCACGGCAAGGCAAGGAAAAGGTAACGCAAGGCAAGGCACGGTCAGGCGAGGCAAGGCTAATGCACGACAGCGCAAGGCTAGGCAATGCACGGAAGGCAAGCAAAGAGTAACGGAAACCCAGGAAGGCAAGGGAAAGCAAGGCAAGGCAAGGGTAAAGGAAGGAACGGCACGGCAAGGGGAAACAAGGCTAAGGCACGACAACGCACGGCTAGGCAATGCACGGCAAGGCAAGGAAAGGGTAACGCAAGGCAAGGCACGGTCAGGCAAGGCAAGGCTAAGGCACGACAACGCAAGGGTAGGCAATGCACGGAAGGAAAGCAAAGAGTAACGGAAGGCAAGGAATGCAAAGGAAAGCAGGGGAAGGCAAGGGTAACGAAAAGAACGGCACGGCAAGGGGAAACAAGGCTAAGGCACGACAACGCAGTTCTAGGCAATGCACGGCAAGGCAAGGAAAGGGTAATGCAAGGCAAGGCACGGTCAGGCGAGGCAAGGGTATTGCACGACAACGCAAGGCTACGCAGTGCACGGCTAGGCAAGGAAAGAGTAATGGAAGGAAAGGAAGGCAAGGCAAAGCAAGGCAAGGCAAGTGTAACAAAAGGCACGGCAAGGCAAGGGGAAACAAGGCAAAGGCACGGCAACGCAAGGCTAAGCAATGCAAAGACAGGCAAAGAAAGGGTAACGCAAGGCAAGGCACGGTAAGGCAATGCGAGGCTAATGCACGACAACGCAAGGCTAGGCAATGCACGGCAAGGCAAGGAAAGGGTAACGCAAGGCAAGGCCCGGTTAGGCGAGGAAAGGCTAAGGCACGACAACGCAAGGCTAGGCAATGCACGGAAGGCAAGCAAAGAGTAACGGAAGGCAAGGAATGCAAGGCAAAGCAAGGCAACGCAAGCAAGGCTATGGCAAGGTGAAAAAAGGCTAAGGCAGGACAACGCAAGGCTAGGCAATGCGCGGAAGGCAAGGAAAGAGTAACGGAAGGCAAGGAATTCAAGGCAAAGCAAGGCAAAGCAAGCAAGGCTATGGCAAGGTGAAACAAGGCTAAGGCACCACAACGCACGGCTGGGCAATGCACGGCCAGCCAAGGAAAAGGTAACGCAAGGCAAGGCACTCTGAGGCAAGGCAAGGCTAATGCACGACAGCGCAAGGCTAGGCAATGCACGGAAGGCAAGCAAAGAGTAACGGAAACCAAGGAAGGCAAGGGAAAGCAAGGCAAGGCAAGGGTAACGGAAGGAACGGCACGGCAAGGGGAAACAAGGCTAAGGCACGACAACGCACGGCTAGGCAATGCACGGGAAGGCAAGGAAAGGGTAACGCAAGGCAAGGCACGGTCAGGCAAGGCAAGGCTAAGGCACGACAACGCAAGGGTAGGCAATGCACGGAAGGAAAGCAAAGAGTAACGGAAGGCAAGGAAAGCTAGGGAAAGCAAGGGAAGGCAAGAATAACGGAAGGAACGGCACGGCAAGGGGAAACAAGGTAAGGCACGACAACACAGGCCTAGGCAATGCAGGGTAAGGCAAGGAAAGGGTAACGCAAGGCAAGGCACGGTTTGGGGAGGCAAGTCTGATGCACGACAACGCAAGGCTAGGCAATGCACGGAAGACAAGCAAAGAGTAACGGAAGGCAAGGAATGCAAGGCAAAGCAAGGCAACGCAAGCAAGTCTATGGCAAGGTGAAAAAAGGCTAAAGGACGACCACGCAAGGCTAGGCAATGCACGGAAGGCAAGCAAAGAGTAACGGAAGGCAAGGAAGGCAAGGCAAAACAAGGCAACGCAAGCAAGTCTATGGCAAGGTGAAAACAGGCTAAGACCCGACAAGGCAAGGCTAGGCAATGCACGGAAGGCACGCAAAGAGTAACGGAAGGCAAAGAAGGCAAGGGAAAGCAAGGCAAGGCAATGGTAACGGAAAGAACGGCACGGCAAGGGGAAACAAGGCTAAGGCACGACAACGCACTGCTAGGCAATGCACTGCAAGGCAAGGAAAGGGTAACGCAAGGCAAGTCCCGGTGAGGCAAGGCAAGGCTGATGCACGACAACGCACGGCTAGGCAATTCACGGGAAGGCAAGGAAAGGGTAACGCAAGGCAAGGCACGGTCAGGCGAGGCAAGGCTAAGGCACGAAAACGCAAGGCTAGGCAATGCACGGAAGGCAAGCAAAGAGTAACGGAAGGCAAGGAATGCAAGGGAAAGCAGGGGAAGTCAAGGGTAACGAACGGAACGGCACGGTAAGGGGAAACAAGGCTAAGGCACGACAACACAGGGCTAGGCAATGCAGGGCAAGGCAAGGTAAGGGTAACGCAAGGCAAGGCACGGTCAGGCGAGGCAAGGCTAAGGCACGACAACGCAAGGCTAGGCAATGCACGGAAGGCAAGCAAAGAGTAACGGAACGCAAGGAAGGCAAGTGAAAGCAAGGCAAGGCAAGGTTAACGGAAGGAACGGCACGGCAAGGGTAAACAAGGCTAAGGCACGGCAACGCACGGCTAGGCAATGCAGGGCAAGGCAAGGAAATGGTAACGCAAGGCAAGGCACGGTTTGGGGAGGCAAGGCTAATGCACGACAACGCAAGGCTAGGCAGTGCACGGCTAGGCAAGGAAAGAGTAACGGAAGGAAAGGAAGGCAAGGCAAAGCAAGGCAAGGCAAGTGTAACAAAAGGCAAGGCACGGCAAGGGGAAACAAGGCTAAGGAACGGCAACGCACGGCTAGGCAATGCACTGCCAGGCAAGGAAAGGGTAACGCAAGGCAAGGCACGGTAAGGCAAGACAAGGCTAATTCACGACAACGTACGGCTAGCCAATGCACGGCAAGGCAAGGAAAGGGTAACGCAAGGCAAGGCACGGTCCGGAGAACCAAGGCTAATGCACGACAACGCAAGGCTAGGCAATGCACGGAAGGCAAGCAAAGAGTAACGGAAGGCAAGGAAGGCAAGGGAAACCAAGGCAAGGCAAGGGTAACGGAAGGAACGGTTCGGCAAGGGGAAACAAGGCTAAGGCACGGCAACGCAGGGCTAGGCAATGCACGGCAAGGCAAGGAAAGAGTAACGCAAGGCAAGGCACGGTTTGGGGAGGCAAGGCTAATGCACGACAACGCAAGGCTAGGCAGTGCACGGCTAGGCAAGGAACGAGTAACGGAAGGAAAGGAAGGCAATGCAAATCAAGGCAAGGCAAGTGTAACAAAAGGCAAGGCACGGCAAGGGGAAACAAGGCTAAGGACGGGCAACGCACGGCTAGGCAATGCACGGCCAGGCAAGGAAAGGGTAACGCAAGGCAAGGCACGGTGAGGCAAGGCAAGGCTGATGCACGACAACGCATGGCTAGGCAATGCACGGAAGGCACGCAAAGAGTAACGGAAGACAAGGAAGGCAAGTGAAACCAAGGGAAGGCAAGGGTAACGGAAGGAACGGCTCGGCAAGGGGAAACAAGGCTAAGGCACGGCAACGCAGGGCTAGGCAATGCACGGCAAGGCAAGGAAAGGGTAACGCAAGGCAAGACACTGTCACGCGAGGCAAAGCTAATGCACGACATCGCAAGGCTAGGCAGTGCACGGCTAGGCAAGGAAAGAGTAACGGAAGGAAAGGAAGGCAAGGCAAAGCATGGCAAGGCAAGTGTAACAACAGGCACGGCACGGCAAGGGGAAACAAGGCTAAGGCACGACAACGCACGGCTAGGCAATGCACGACAAGGCAAGGAAAGGGTAACGCAAGGCAAGGCACGGTCAGGCGAGGCAAGGCTAATGCACGACAACGCAAGGCTAGGCAATGCACGGAAGGCAAGCAAAGAGTAACGGAAGGCAAGGAAGGCAATGGAAAGCAAGGCAAGGCAAGGGTAACGGAAGGAACGGCACGGCAAGGGGAAACAAGGCTAAGGCACGACAACGCACGGCTAGGCAATGCACGGCAAGGCAAGGAAAGGGTAACGCAAGGCAAGGCACGGTTAGGCGAGGCAAGGCTAAGGCACGACAACGCAAGGCTAGGCAATGCACGGAAGGCAAGCAAAGAGTAACGGAAGGCAAGGAATGCAAGGCAAAGCAAGGCAACGCAAGCAAGGCTATGGCAAGGTGAAAAAAGGCTAAGGCAGGACAACGCAAGGCTAGGCAATGCGCGGAAGGCAAGCAAAGAGTAACGGAAGGCAAGGAATGCAAGGCAAAGCAAGGCAAAGCAAGCAAGACTATGGCAAGGTGAAACAAGGCTAAGGCACCACAACGCACGGCTAGGCAATGCACGGCCAGCCAAGGATAAGGTAACGCAAGGCAAGGCACTGTGAGACAAGGAAGGATAATGCACGACAGCGCAAGGCTAGCCAATGCACGGAAGGCAAGCAAAGAGTAACGGAAACCAAGGAAAAAAGGGAAAGCAAGGCAAGGCAAGGGTAACGGAAGGAACTGCACGGCAAGGGGAAACAAGGCTAAGGCACGACAACGCACGGCTAGGCAATGCACGGCAAGGCAAGGAAAGGGTAACGCAAGGCAAGGCACGGTCAGGCAAAGCAAGGCTAATGCACGACAAGGCAAGGCTAGGCAGTGCACGGCCACCCAAGGAAAAGGTAACGCAAGGCAAGGCACTGTCAGGCGAGGCAAGACTAAGGCACGACAACGCAAGGCTAGGCAATGCACGGAAGGATAGAAAAGACTAACGGAAGTCAAGGAAAGCAAGGGAAAGCAAGGCAAGGCAAGGGTAACGGAAGGAACGGCACGGCAAGGGGAAACAAGGCTAAGGTACGACAACACAGGGCTAGGCAAAGCACGGCAAGGCAAGGAAAGGGTAACGCAAGGGAAGGCACGGTCAGGCGAGGCAAGGGTAATGCACGACAGCGCAAGGCTAGGCAATGCACGGAAGGCAAGCAAAGAGTAACGGAAACCCAGGAAGGCAAGGGAAAGCAAGGCAAGGCAAGGGTAAAGGAAGGAACGGCACGGCAAGGGGAAACAAGGCTAAGGCACGACAACGCACGGCTAGGCAATGCACGGCAAGGCAAGGAAAGGGTAACGCCAGGCAAGGCACGGTCAGGCAAGGCAAGGCTAAGGCCCGACAACGCAAGGGTAGGCAATGCACGGAAGGAAAGCAAAGAGTAACGGAAGGCAAGGAATGCAAAGGAAAGCAGGGGAAGGCAAGGGTAACGAAAAGAACGGCACGGCAAGGGGAAACAAGGCTAAGGCACGACAACGCAGGGCTAGGGAATGCACGGCAAGGCAAGGAAAGGGTAACGCAAGGCAAGGCACGGTCAGGCGAGGCAAGGGTAAGGCACGACAACGCAAGGCTACGCAGTGCACGGCTAGGCAAGGAAAGAGTAATGGAAGGAAAGGAAGGCAAGGCAAAGCAAGGCAAGGCAAGTGTAACAAAAGGCACGGCAAGGCAAGGGGAAACAAGGCTAAGGAACGGCAACGCAAGGCTAAGCAATGCAAAGACAGGCAAAGAAAGGGTAACGCAAGGCAAGGCACGGTAAGGCAAGGCGAGGCTAATGCACGACAACGCAAGGCTAGGCAATGCACGGCAAGGCAAGGAAAGGGTAACGCAAGGCAAGGCCCGGTTAGGCGAGGAAAGGCTAAGGCACGACAACGCAAGGCTAGGCAATGCACGGAAGGCAAGCAAAGAGTAACGGAAGGCAAGGAAGGCAAGGGAAAGCAAGGCAAGGCAAGGATAACGGAAGGAACGGCACGGCAAGGGGAAACAAGGATAAGGCAGGCAACCCACGGCTAGGCAATGCACGGCAAGGCAAGGAAAGGGTAACGCAAGGCAAGGCACGGTGAGGCAAGGCAAGGCTGATGCACGACAACGCACGGCTAGGCAATGCACGGCAAGGCAAGGAAACGGTAACGGAAGGCAAGGCACGGTCAGCCGAGGCAAGGCTAAGGCACGACAACGCAAGGCTAGGCAATGCACGAAAGGCAAGCAAAGAGTAACGGAACGCAAGGAAGGCACGGGAAAGCGGGGGAAGGCAAGGGTAACGGAAGGAACGGCACGGCAAGGGGAAACAAGGCTAAGGCAGGACAACGCAGGGCTAGGCAATGCACGGCAAGGCAAGGAAAGGGTAACGCAAGGCAAGGCACGGTCAGGCGAGGCAAGGCTAATGCACGACAACGCAAGGCTACGCAGTGCACGGCTAGGCAAGGAAAGGGTAACGGAAGGAAAGGAAGGCAAGGCAAAGCAAGGCAAGGCAAGTGTAACAAAAGGCACGGCACGGCAAGGGGAAACAAGGCTAAGGCACGGCAACGAAGGCTAAGCAATGCACGGCAAGGCAAGGAAAGTGTAACGCAAGGGAAGGCACGGTAAGGCAAGGCGAGGCTAATGCACGACAACGCACGGCTAGGCAATGCACGGCAAGGCAAGGAAAGGGTAACGCAAGGCAAGGCACGGTTAGGCGAGGCAAGGCTAAGGCACGACAATGCAAGGCTAGGCAATGCACGGAAGGCACGCAAAGAGTAACGGAATGGAAGGAAGGCAAGGCAAAGCAAGGCAAAGCAAGCAAGGCTATGGCAAGGTGAAACAAGGCTAAGGCACCACAACGCACGGCTAGGCAATGCACGGCCAGCCAAGGAAAAGGTAACGCAAGGCAAGGCACTGTGAGGCGAGGCAAGGCTAAGGCACGACAACGCAAGGCTAGGCAATGCACGGAAGGCAAGCAAAGAGTAACGGAAACCAAGGAAAAAAGGGAAAGCAAGGCAAGGCAAGGGTAACGGAAGGAACTGCACGGCAAGGGGAAACAAGGCTAAGGCACGACAACGCACGGCTAGGCAATGCAAGGCAAGGCAAGGAAAGGGTAACGCCAGGCAAGGCACGGTCAGGCAAGGCAAGGCTAATGCACGACAAGGCAAGGCTAGGGAGTGCACGGCAAGGCAAGGAAAGGGTAACGCAAGGCAAGGCACTGTCAGGCGAGGCAAGACTAAGGCACGACAACGCAAGGCTAGGCAATGCACGGAAGGATAGAAAAGACTAACGGAAGTCAAGGAAAGCAAGGGAAAGCAAGGCAAGGCAAGGGTAACGGAAGGAACGGCACGGCAAGGGGAAACAAGGCTAAGGTACGACAACACAGGGCTAGGCAATGCAGGGCAAGGCAAGGAAAGGGTAACGCAAGTCAAGGCACTGTTTGGGGAGGCAAGGCTAATGCACGACAACGCAAGGCTAGGCAATGCACGGAAAGCAAGCAAAGAGTAACGGAAGGCAAGGAATGCAAGGCAAAGCAAGGCAACGCAAGCAAGGCTTTGGCAAGGTGAAACAAGGCTAAGGCACGACAACGCAAGGCTAGGCAATGCGGGGAAGGCAAGCAAAGAGTAACGGAAGGCAAGGAAGGCAAGGGAAAGCAAGGCAAGGCAGGGGTAACGGAAGGAACGGCACGGCAAGGGGAAACAAGGCTGAGGCACGGCAACGCACGGCTAGGCAATGCACGGCAAGGCAAGGAAAGGGTAACGCAATGCAAGGCACGGTGAGGCAAGGCAAGGCTGATGCACGACAACGCACGGCTAGGCAATGCACGGCAAGGCAAGGAAAGGGTAACGCAATGCAAGGCACGGTTTGGGGAGGCAAGGCTAATGCACGACAACCCAAGGAGAGGCAGTGCACCGCTAGGCAAGGAAAGAGTAACGGAATGAAAGGAAGGCAAGGCAAAGCAAGGCAAGGCAAGTGTAACAAAAGGCAAGGCACGGCAAGGGGAAACAAGGCTAAGGAACGGCAACGCACGGCTAGACAATGCACGGAAGGCAAGCAAAGAGTAACGGAAGGCAAGGAATGCAAAGAAAAGCAGGGGAAGGCAAGGGTAACGGAAGGAACGGCACGGTAAGGGGAAACAAGGCTAAGGCACGACAACGCAGTGCTAGGCAATGCACGGCAAGGCAAGAAAAGGGTAACGCAAGGCAAGGCACGGTCAGGCGAGGCAAGTGTAATGCACGACAACGCAAGGCTAGGCAGTGCACGGCTAGGCAAGGAAAGGCTAATGCACGACAACGCAAGGCTAGGCAATGCACGGCAAGGCAAGGAAAGGGTAACGCAAGGCAAGGCACGGTTAGGCGAGGCAAGGCTAAGGCACGACAACGCAAGGCTAGGCAATGCACGGAAGGCAAGCAAAGAGTAAAGGAAGGCAAGGAATGCAAGGCAAAGCAAGGCAAAGCAAGCAAGGCTATGGCAAGGTGAAACAAGGCTAAGGCACCACAAAGCACGGCTAGGGAATGCACGGCAAGCCAAGGAAAAGGTAACGCAAGGCAAGGCACGGTGAGGCAAGGCAAGGCTAATGCACGACAACGCAAGGCTTGGCAATGCACGGAAGGCAAGCAAAGAGTAACGGAAACCAAGGAAGGCAAGGGAAAGCAAGGCAAGGCAAGGGTAACGGAAGGAACGGCACGGCAAGTGGAAACAAGGCTAAGGCACGGCAACGCACGGCTAGGCAAAGCACGGCAAGGCAAGGAAAGGGTAACGCAAGGCAAGGCAGGGTCAGGCGAGGCAAGGCTAAGGCACGACAACGCAAGGCTAGGCAATGCACGAAAGGCACGCAAACAGAAACGGAAGGCAAGGAAGGCAAGTCAAAGCAAGGCAACGCAAGGGTAACGGAAGGAACGGCACGGCAAGGGGAAACAAGGCTAAGGCACGACAACGCACGGCTAGGCAATGCACGGCAAGGCAAGGAAAGGGTAACGCAAGGCAAGGCACGGTCAGGCGAGGCAAGGCTAATGCACGACAACGCAAGGCTAGGCAGTGCACGGCTAGGCAAGGAAAGTGTAACGGAAGGAAAGGAAGGCAAGGCAAAGCAAGGCAAGGCAAGTGTAACAAAAGGCACGGCACGGCAAGGGGAAACAAGGCTAAGGCACGGCAACGCACGGCTAGGCAATGCACGGCCAGGCAAGGAAAGGGTAACGCAAGGCAAGGCACGGTGAGGCAAGGCAAGGCTAATGCACGACAACGCACGGCTAGGCAATGCACGGCAAGGCAAGGAAAGAGTAACGGAAGGCAAGGAATGCAAGGCAAAGCAAGGCAACGCAAGCAAGTCTATGGCAAGGTGAAAAAAGGCTAAGGCACGACAACGCAAGGCTAGGCAATGCACGGAAGGCAAGCAAAGAGTAACGGAAGGCAAGGAAGGCAAGGCAAAGCAAGGCAACGCAAGCAAGGCTATGGCAAGTTGAAACAAGGCTAAGGCACGACAACGCACGGCTAGGCAATGCACGGCCAGCCAAGGAAAAGGTAACGGAAGGCAAGGCACTGTCAGGCAAGGCAAGGCTAAGGCACGACAACGCAAGGCTAGGCAATGCACGGAAGGCAAGCAAAGAGTAACGGAAGGCAAGGAAGGCAAGGGAAAGCAAGGCAAGGCAAGGGTAACGGAAGGAACGGCAAGGCAAGGGGAAACAAGGCTAAGGCACGACAACGCACGGCTAGGCAATGCACGGCAAGGCAAGGAAAGGGTAACGCAAGGCAAGGCACGGTCAGGCAAGGCAAGGCTAATGCACGACAAGGCAAGGCTAGGCAATGCACGGCAAGGCAAGGAAAGGGTAAGGCAAGGCAAGGCACTGTCAGGCGAGGCAAGGCTAAGGCACGACAACGCAAGGCTAGGCAATGCACGGAAGGCAAGCAAAGAGTAACGGAAGGCAAGGAAGGCAAGGCAAAGCAAGGCAAGGCAATGGTAACGGAAGGCACGGCACGGCAAGGGGAAACAAGGCTAAGGCACGGCAACGCACGGATAGGCAATGCACGGCAAGGCAAGGAAAGGGTAACGCAAGGCAAGGCACGGTTTGGGGAGGCAAGGCTAATGCACGACAACGCAAGGCTAGGCAATGCACGGCTAGGCAAGGAACGAGTAACGGAAGGAAAGGAAGGCAAGGCAAAGCAAGGCAAGGCAAGTGTAACAAAAGGCAAGGCACGGCAAGGGGAAACAAGGCTAAGGAACGGCAACGCACGGCTAGGCAATGCACGGCCAGGCAAGGAAAGGGTAACGCAAGGCAAGGCACGGTAAGGCAAGACAAGGCTAAGGCACGACAACGCACGGCTAGGCAATGCACGGCAAGGCAAGGAAAGGGTAACGCAAGGCAAGGCACGGTCAGGCGAGGCAAGGCTAAGGCACGACAACGCAAGGCTAGGCAATGCACGGAAGGCAAGCAAAGAGTAACGGATGGCAAGGAAGGCAAGGGAAAGCAAGGCAAGGCAAGGGTAACGGAAGGAACGGCACGGCAAGGGGAAACAAGGCTAAGGCACGACAACGCACGGCTAGGCAATGCACGGCAAGGCAAGGAAAGGGTAACGCAAGGCAAGGCACGGTCAGGGGAGGCAAGGCTAATGCACGACAACGCAAGGCTAGGCAATGCACGGAAGGCAAGCAAAGAGTAACGGAAGGCAAGGAAGGCAAGGGAAACCAAGGCAAGGCAAGGGTAACGGAAGGAACGGCTCGGCAAGGGGAAACAAGGCTATGGCACGGCAACGCAGGGCTAGGCAATGCACGGCAAGGCAAGGAAAGGGTAACGCAAGGCAAGGTACGGTGAGGCACTACATCGCAAGGCTAGGCAGTGCATGGCAAGGCAACGAAAGAGTAACGGAAAGAAAGGAAGGCAAGGCAAAACATGGCAAGGCAAGTGTAACAACAGGCACGGCACGGCAAGGGGAAACAAGGCTAAGGCACGACAACGCAAGGCTAGGCAATGCACGGCAAGGCAAGGAAAGCGTAACGCAAGGCAAGGCACGGTATGGGGAGGCAAGGCTAATGCACGACAACGCAAGGCTAGGCAATGCACGGCTAGGCAAGGAAAGAGTAACGGAAGGAAAGGAAGGCAAGGCAAAGCATGGCAAGGCAAGTGTAACAACAGGCACGGCACGGCAAGGGGAAACAAGGCTAAGGCACGACAACGCAAGGCTAGGCAATGCACGGAAGGCAAGCAAAGAGTAACGGAAGGCAAGGAAGGCAAGGGAAAGCAGGGGAAGGCAAGGGTAACGAAAGGAACGGCACGGTAAGGGGAAACAAGGCTAAGGCACGACAACACAGGGCTAGGCAATGCAGGGCAAGGCAAGGAAAGGGTAACGCAAGGCAAGGCACGGTTTGGGGAGGCAAGGCTAATGCACGACAACGCAAGGCTAGGCAATGCACGGAAGGCAAGCAAAGAGTAACGGAAGGCAAGGAAGGCAAGGGAAAGCAAGGCAAGGCAAGGGTAACGGAAGGAACGGCACGGCAAGGGGAAACAAGGCTAAGGCACGGCAACGCACGGCAAGGCAAGGAAAGGGTAACGCAAGGCAAGGCACGGTGAGGCAAGGCAAGGCTGATGCACGACAACGCACGGCTAGGAAATGCACGGCAAGGCAAGGAAAGGGTAACGCAAGGCAAGGCACGGTCAGGCGAGGCAAGGCTAAGGCACGACAACGCAAGGCTAGGCAATGCACGGAAGGCAAACAAAGAGTAACGGAAGGCAAGGAAGGCAAGGGAAGCAAGGGAAGGCAAGGGTAACAGAAGGAACGGCACGGCAAGGGGAAACAAGGCTAAGGCACGACAACACAGGGCTAGGCAATGCAGGGTAAGGCAAGGAAAGGGAAACGCAAGGCAAGGCACGGTTTGCGGAGGCACGTCTAATGCACGACAACGCAAGGCTAGGCAATGCACGGAAAGCAAGCAAAGAGTAACGGAAGGCAAGGAATGCAAGGGAAAGCAAGGCAACGCAAGCAAGTCTATGGCAAGGTGAAAAAAGGCTAAGGCACGACAACGCAAGGCTAGGCAATGCACGGAAGGCAAGCAAAGAGTAACGGAAGGCAAGGAAGGCAAGGGAAAGCAAGGCAAGGCAAGGGTAACGGAAGGAACGGCACGGCAAGGGGAAACAAGGCTAAGGCACGACAACGAACGGCTAGGCAATGCACTGCAAGGCAAGGAAAGGGTAACGCAAGGCAAGGCACGGTGAGGCAAGACAAGGCAAATGCACGACAACGCACGGCTAGGCAATGCACGGCAAGGCAAGGAAAGGGTAACGCAAGGCAAGGCACGGTCAGGCGAGGCAAGGCTAAGGCACGACAACGCAAGGCTAGGCAATGCACGGAAGGCAAGCAAAGAGTAACGGAAGGCAAGGAAGGCAAGGGAAAGCAAGGCAAGGCAATGGTAACGGAAGGAACGGCACGGCAAGGGGAAACAAGGCTAAGGCACGACAACGAACGGCTAGGCAATGCACTGCAAGGCAAGGAAAGGGTAACGCAAGGCAATGCACGGTGAGGCAAGGCAAGGCTGATGCACGACACTGCACGGCTAGGCAATTCACGGCAAGGCAAGGAAAGGGTAACGCAAGGCAAGGCACGGTCAGGCGAGGCAAGGCTAAGGCACGACAACGCAAGGCTAGGCAATGCACGGAAGGCAAGCAAAGAGTAACGGAAGGCACGGAAGGCAAGGGAAAGCAAGGCAAGGCAAGGGTAACGGAAGGAACGGCACGGAAAGGGGAAACAAGGCTAAGGCACGACAACACAGGGCTAGGCAATGCAGGGCAAGGCAAGGAAAGGGTAACGCAAGGCAAGGCACGGTCAGGCGAGGCAAGGCTAAGGCACGACAACGCAAGGCTAGGCAATGCACGGAAGGGAAGCAAAGAGTAAGGGAACGCAAGGAAGGCAAGGGAAAGCAAGGCAAGGCAAGGTTAACGGAAGGAACGGCACGGCAAGGGGAAACACGGCTAAGGCACGGTAACGCACGGCTAGGCAATGCAGGGCAAGGCAAGGAAATGGTAACGCAAGGCAAGGCACGGTTTGGGGAGGCAAGGCTAATGCACGACAACGCAAGGCTAGACAGTGCACGGCTAGGCAAGGAAAGAGTAACGGAAGGAAAGGAAGGCAAGGCAAAGCATGGCAAGGCAAGTGTAAAAACAGGCACGGCACGGCAAGGGGAAACAAGGCTAAGGCACGACAACGCAAGGCTAGGCAATGCACGGAAGGCAAGCAAAGAGTAACGGAAGGCAAGGACTGCAAAGGAAAGCAGGGGAAGGCAAGGGTAACGAAAGGAACGGCACGGTAAGGGGAAACAAGCCTAAGGCACGACAACGCAGGGCTAGGCAATGCACGGCAAGGCAAGGAAAGGGTAACGCAAGGCAAGGCACGGTCAGGCGAGGCAAGGCTAAGGCACGACAACGCAAGGCTAGTCAATGCACGGAAGGCAAGCAAAGAGTAACGGAAGGCAAGGAAGGCAAGGGAAAGCAAGGCAAGGCAAGGGTAACGGAAGGAACGGCACGGCAAGGGGAAACAAGGCTAAGGCACGACAACGCACGGCTAGGCAATGCACGGCCAGCCAAGGAAAAGGTAACGCAAGGCAAGGCACTCTGAGGCAAGGCAAGGCTAATGCACGACAGCGCAAGGCTAGGCAATGCACGGAAGGCAAGCAAAGAGTAACGGAAGGCAAGGAAGGCAAGGGAAAGCAAGGGAAGGCAAGGGTAACGGAAGGAACGGCACGGCAAGGGGAAACAAGGCTAAGGCACGACAACGCAGGGCTAGGCAATGCAGGGCAAGGCAAGGAAAGGGTAACGCAAGCAAGGCTATGGCAAGGTGAAACAAGGCTAAGGCACGACAACGCAAGGCTAGGCAATGCACGGCAAGGCAAGGAAAGGGTAACGCAAGGCAAGGCACGGTTAGGCGAGGCAAGGCTAAGGCACGACAACGCAAGGCTAGGCAATGCACGGAAGGCAAGCAAAGAGTAACGGAAGGCAAGGAATTCAAGGCAAAGCAAGGCAACGCAAACAAGGCTATGGCAAGGTGAAAAAAGGCTAAGGCAGGACAACGCAAGGCTAGGCAATGCGCGGAAGGCAAGCAAAGAGTAACGGAAGGCAAGGAATGCAAGGCAAAGCAAGGCAAAGCAAGCAAGGCTATGGCAAGGTGAAACAAGGCTAAGGCACCACAACGCACGGCTAGGCAATGCACGGCCAGCCAAGGAAAAGGTAACGCAAGGCAAGGCACTGTGAGGCAAGGCAAGCCTAAAGCACGACAGTGCAAGGCTAGGCAATGCACGGAAGGCAAGCAAAGAGTAACGGAAACCAAGGAAGGCAAGGGAAAGCAAGGCAAGGCCAGGGTAACGGAAGGAACGGCACGGCAAGGGGAAACAAGGCTAAGGCACGACAACGCACGGCTAGGCAATGCACGGCAAGGCAAGGAAAGGGTAACGCAAGGCAAGGCACGGTCAGGCGAGGCAAGGCTAAGGCACGACAACGCAAGGCTAGGCAATGCACGGAAGGGAAGCAAAGAGTAACGGAAGGCAAGGAAGGCAAGGGAAAGCAAGGCAAGGCAATGGTAACGGAAAGAACGGCACGGCAAGGGGAAACAAGGCTAAGGCACGACAACGCACTGCTAGGCAATGCACTGCAAGGCAAGGAAAGGGTAACGCAAGGCAAGGCACGGTGAGGCAAGGCAAGGCTAATGCACGACAACGCACGGCTAGGCAATGCACGGCAAGGCAAGGAAAGGGTAACGCAAGGCAAGGCACGGTCAGGCGAGGCAAGGCTAAGGCATGAAAACGCAAGGCTAGGCAATGCACGGAAGGCAAGCAAAGAGTAACGGAACGCAAGGAAGGCAAGTGAAAGCAAGGCAAGGCAAGGTTAACGGAAGGAACGGCACGGCAAGGGGAAACAAGGCTAAGGTACGGCAACGCACGGCTAGGCAATGCAGGGCAAGGCAAGGAAATGGTAACGCAAGGCAAGGCACGGTTTGGGGAGGCAAGGCTAATGCACGACAACGCAAGGCTAGGCAGTGCACGGCTAGGCAAGGAAAGAGTAACGGAAGGAAAGGAAGGCAAGGCAAAGCAAGGCAAGGCAAGTGTAACAAAAGGCAAGGCACGGCAAGGGGAAACAAGGCTAAGGAACGGCAACGCACGGCTAGGCAATGCACGGCCACGCAAGGAAAGGGTAACGCAAGGCAAGGCACGGTAAGGCAAGACAAGGCTAATCCACGACAACGCACGCCTAGCCAATGCACGGCAAGGCAAGGAAAGGGTAACGCAAGGCAAGGCACTGTCAGGCGAGGCAAGGCTAAGGCACGACAACGCAAGGCTAGGCAATGTACGGAAGGCAAGCAAAGAGTAACGGAAGGCAAGGAAGGCAAGGGAAACCAAGGCAAGGCAAGGGTAACGGAAGGAACGGCTCGCCAAGGGGAAACAAGGCTAAGGCACGGCAACGCAGGGCTAGGCAATGCACGGCAAGGCAAGGAAAGGGTAACGTAAGGCAAGGCACTGTCAGGCGAGGCAAAGCTAATGCACGACATCGCAAGGCTAGGCAGTGCACGGCTAGGCAAGGAAAGAGTAACGGAAGGAAAGGAAGGCAAGGCAAAGCATGGCAAGGCAAGTGTAACAACAGGCACGGCACGGCAAGGGGAAAGAAGGCTAAGGCAAGGCAACGCACGGCTAGGCAATGCACGGAAGGCAAGCAAAGAGTAACGGAAGGCAAGGAATGCAAAGGAAAGCAGGGGAAGGCAAGGGAAACGGAAGGAACGGCAGGGTAAGGGGAAACAAGGCTAAGGCACGACAACGGAGGGCTAGGAAATGCAGGGCAAGGCAAGGAAAGGGTAACGCAAGGCAAGGCACGGTTTGGGGAGGCAAGGCTAATGCACGACAACGCAAGGCTAGGCAATGCACGGAAGGCAAGCAAAGAGTAACGGAAGGCAAGGAAGGCAAGGGAAAGCAAGGCAAGGCAAGGGTAACGGAAGGAACGGCACGGCAAGGGGAAACAAGGCTAAGGCACGACAACGCACGGCAAGGCAAGGAAAGGGTAACGCAAGGCAAGGCACGGTGAGGCAAGGCAAGGCTAATGCACGACAACGCACGGCTAGGCAATGCACGGCCAGGCAAGGAAAGGGTAACGAAAGGCAAGGCACGGTCAGGCGAGGCAATGCTAAGGCACGACAACGCAAGGCTAGGCAATGCACGGAAGGCAAGCAAAGAGTAACGGAAGGCAAGGAAGGCAAGGGAAAGCAAGGCAAGGCAAGGGTAACGGAAGGAACGGCACGGCAAGGGGAAACAAGGCTAAGGCACGACAACGCAGGGCTAGGCAATGCACGGCAAGGCAAGGAAAGGGTAACGCAAGGGAAGGTACGGTCAGGGGTGGCAAGGCTAATGCACGACAACGCAAGGGTAGGCAATGCACGGAAGGCAAGCAAAGAGTAACGGAAGGCAAGGAATGCAAGGCAAAGCAAGGCAACGCAAGCAAGGCTATGGCAAGGTGAAAAAAGGCTAAGGCACGACCACGCAAGGCTAGGCAATGCACGGCCAGGCAAGGAAAGGGTAACGCAAGGCAAGGCACGGTAAGGCAAGACAAGGCTAATGCACGACAACGCACGGCTAGGCAATGCTCGGCAAGGCAAGGAAAGGGTAACGCAAGGCAAGGCACGGTCAGGCGAGGCAAGGCTAATGCACGACAACGCAAGGCTAGGCAATGCACGGAAGGCAAGCAAAGAGTAACGGAAGGCAAGGAAGGCAAGGCAAAGCATGGCAAGGCAAGTGTAACAACAGGCACGGCACGGCAAGGGGAAACAAGGCTAAGGCACGACAACGCAAGGCTAGGCAATGCACGGAAGGCAAGCAAAGAGTAACGGAAGGCAATGAATGCAAAGGAAAGCAGGGGAAGGCAAGGGTAACGAAGGAAACGGCACGGTAAGGGGAAACAAGGCTAAGGCACGACAACACAGTTCTAGGCAATGCAGGGCAAGGCAAGTAAAGGGTAACGCAAGGCAAGGCACGGTTTGGGGAGGCAAGGCTAAGGCACGATAACGCAAGGCTAGGCAATGCACGGAAGGCAAGCAAAGAGTAACGGAAGGCAAGGAAGGCAAGGGAAAGCAAGGCAAGGCAAGGGTAACCGAAGGAACGGCACGGCAAGGGGAAACAAGGCTAAGACACGACAACGCACGGCTAGGCAATGCACGGCAAGGCAAGGAAAGGGTAACGCAAGGCAAGGCAACTGATGCACAACAACGCACGGCTAGGCAATGCACGGCAAGGCAAGGAAAGGGTAACGCAAGGCAAGTCACGGTCAGGCGAGGCAAGGCTAAGGCACGACAACGCAAGGCTAGGCAATGCACGGAAGGCAAGCAAAGAGTAACGGAAGGCAAGGAAGGCAAGGCAAAGCAAGGCAACGCAAGCAAGGCTATGGCAAGGTGAAAAAAGGCTAAGGCATGACAACGCAAGTCTAGGCAATGCACGGAAGGCAAGCAAAGAGTAACGGAATGGAAGGAAGGCAAGGCAAAGCAAGCAAGGCTATGGCAAGGTGAATCAAGGCTAAGGCACCACAACGCACGGCTAGGCAATGCACGGCCAGTCAAGGAAAAGGTAACGCAAGGCAAGGTACTGTGAGGCAAGGCAAGGCTAATGCACGACAGCGCAAGGCTAAGCAATGCACGGAAGGCAAGCAAAGAGTAACGGAAACCAAGGAAGTCAAGGGAAAGCAAGGCAAGGCAAGGGTAACGGAAGGAACGGCACGGCAAGGGGAAACAAGGCTAAGGCAAGGTAACGCACGGCTAGGCAATGCAGGGCAAGACAAGGAAATGGTAACGCAAGGCAAGGCAGGGTTTGCTGAGGCAAGGCTAATGCACGACAACGCAAGGCTAGGCAGTGCACGGCTAGGCAAGTAAAGAGTAACGGAAGGAAAGGAAGGCAAGGCAAAGCAAAGCAAGGCAAGTGTAACAAAAGGCAAGGCACGGCAAGGGGAAACAAGGCTAATGAACGGCAACGCACGGCTAGGCAATGCACGGCCAGGCAAGGAAAGGGTAACGCAAGGCAAGGCACGGTAAGGCTAGACAAGGCTAATGCACGACAACGCACGGCTAGGCAATGCTCGGCAAGGCAAGGGAAGGGTAACGCAAGGCAAGGCACGGTCAGGCGAGGCAAGGCTAATGCACGACAACGCAAGGCTAGGCAATGCACGGAAGGCAAGGAAAGAGTAACGGAAGGAAAGGAAGGCAAGGCAAAGCATGGCAAGGCAAGTGTAACACCAGGCACGGCACGGCAAGGGGAAACAAGGCTAAGGCACGACAACGCAAGGCTAGGCAATGCACGGAAGGCAAGCAATGAGTAACGGAAGGCAAGGAATGCAAAGGAAAGCAGGGGAAGGGAAGGGTAACGAAGGGAACGGCACGGTTAGGGGAAACAAGGCTAAGGCACGACAACGCAGGGCTAGGAAATGCACGGCAAGGCAAGGAAAGGGTAAAGCAAGGCAAGGCACGGTAATGCAAGGCGAGGCTGATGCACGACAACGCACGGCTAGGCAATGCATGGCAAGGCAAGGAAAAGGTAACGCAAGGCAAGGCACGGTTAGGCGAGGCAAGGATAATGCACGACAACGCAAGGCTAGGCAATGCACGGAAGGCAAGCAAAGAGTAACGGAACGCAAGGAAGGCAAGGGAAAGCAAGGCAAGGCAAGGTTAAAGGAAGGAACGGCACGGCAAGGGGAAACAAGGCTAAGGCACGGTAACGCACGGCTAGGCAATGCAGGGCAAGGCAAGGAAATGGTAACGCAAGGCATGGCACGGTTTGGGGAGGCAAGGCTAATGCACGACAACGCAAGGCTAGGCAGTGCACGGCTAGGCAAGTAAAGAGTAACGGAAGGAAAGGAAGTCAAGGCAAAGCAAGGCAAGGCAAGTGTAACAAAAGGCACGGCACGGCAAGGGGAAACAAGGCTAAGGCACGGCAACGCACGGCTAGGCAATGCACGGCAAGGCAAGGAAAGGGTAACGCAAGGCAAGGCACGGTAAGGCAAGGCAAGGCTAATGCACGACAACGCACGGCTAGGCAATGCACGGCAAGGCAAGGAAAGGGTAACGCAAGGCAAGGCACGGTCAGGCGAGGCAAGGCTAATGCACGACAACGCAAGGCTAGGCAATGCACGGAAGGCAAGCAAAGAGTAACGGAAGGAAAGGAAGGCAAGGCAAAGCATGGCAAGGCAAGTGTAACAACAGGCACGGCACGGCAAGGGGAAACAAGGCTAAGGCACGACAACGCAAGGCTAGGCAATGCACGGAAGGCAAGCAAAGAGTAACGGAAGGCAAGGAATGCAAAGGAAAGCAGGGGAAGGGAAGGGTAACGGAAGGAACGGCACGGCAAGGGGAAACAAGGCTAAGGCACGGCAACACAGTTCTAGGCAATGCAGGGCAAGGCAAGGAAAGGGTAACGCAAGGCAAGGCACGGTTTGGGGAGGCAAGGCTAATGCACGACAACGCAAGGCTAGGCAATGCACGGAAGGCAAGCAAAGAGTAACGGAAGGCAAGGAAGGCAAGGGAAAGCAAGGCAAGGCAAGGGTAACGGAAGGAACGGCACGGCAAGGGGAAACAAGGCTAAGGCACGGCAACGCACGGCTAGGCAATGCACGGCAAGGCAAGGAAAGGGTAACGCAAGGCAAGGCACGGTGAGGCAAGGCAAGGCTGATGCACGACAACGCACGGCTAGGCAATGCACGGCAAGGCAAGGAAAGGGTAACGCAAGGCAAGGCACGGTCAGGCGAGGCAAGGCTAAGGCACGACAACGCAAGGCTAGGCAGTGCACGGCTAGGCAAGGAAAGAGTAACGGAAGGAAATAAAGGCAAGGCAAACAAGGCAAGGCTATTGTAACAAATGGCACGGCACGGCAAGGGGAAACAAGGCTAAGGCACGGCAACGCAAGGCTAAGCAATGGACGGCCAGGCAAGGAAAGGGTAACGCAAGGCAAGGCACGGTAAGGCAAGGCGAGGCTAATGCACGACAACGCACGGCTAGGCAATGCACGGCAAGTCAAGGAAAGGGTAACGCAAGGCAAGGCACGGTTAGGCGAGGCAAGGCTAAGGCACGACAACGCAAGGCCAGGCAATGCACGGAAGGCAAGCAAAGAGTAACGGAAAGCAAGGAATGCAAGGCAAAGCAAGGCAAAGCAAGCAAGGCTATGGCAAGGTGAAACAAGGCTAAAGCACCACAACGCACGGCTAGGCAATGCACGGCCAGCCAAGGAAATGGTAACGCAAGGCAAGGCACTGTGAGGCAAGGCAAGGCTAATGCACGACAGCGCAAGGCTAGGCAATGCACGGAAGGCAAGCAAAGAGTAACGGAAGGCAAGGAAGGCAAGGGAAAGCAAGGCAAGGCAAGGGTAACGGAAGGAACGGCACGGGAAGGGGAAACAAGGCTAAGGCACGACAACGCAAGGCTAGGCAATGCACGGAAGGCAAGCAAAGAGTAACGGAAGGCAAGGAAGGCAAGGGAAAGCAAGGCAAGGCAAGGGTAACGGAAGGAACGGCACGGCAAGGGGAAACAAGGCTAAGGCACGGCAACGCACGGCTAGGCAATGCACGGCAAGGCAAGGAAAGGGTAACGCAAGGCAAGGCACGGTGAGGCAAGGCAAGGCTGATGCACGACAAGGCAAGGCTAGGCAGTGCACGGCAAGGCAAGGAAAGGGTAACGCAAGGCAAAGCACTGTCAGGCGAGGCAAGGCTAAGGCACGACAACGCAAGGCTAGGCAATGCACGGAAGGCAAGCAAAGAGTAACGGAAGGCAAGGAAAGCAAGGGAAAGCAAGGCAAGGTAAGGGTAAGGGAAGGAACGGCACGGCAAGGGGAAACAAGGCTAAGGCACGACAACACAGGGCTAGGCAATGCAGGGCAAGGCAAGGAAAGGGTAACGCAAGGCAAGGCACGGTGAGGCTAGGCAAGGCTAATGCACGACAACGCAAGGCTATGCAATGCACGGAAGGGAAGCAAAGAGTAACGGAAGGCAAAGAATGCAAGGCAAAGCAAGGGAACGCAAGCAAGGCTATGGCAAGGTGAAAAAAGGCTAAGGCACGACCACGCAAGGCTAGGCAATGCACGGAAGGCAAGCGAAGAGTAACGGAAGGCAAGGAAGGCAAGGGAAAGCAAGGCAAGGCAATGGTAACGGAAAGAACGGCACGGCAAGGGGAAACAAGGCTATGGCACGACAGCGCAATGCTAGGCAATGCACTGGAAGGCAAGGAAATGGTAACGGAAGACAAGGCACGGCAAGGCAAGGCAACGCTAAGGCACGACAATGCAAGGCTAGGCAATGCACGGCAAGGCAAGGAATGGGTAACGCAAGGCAAGGCACGGTCAGGCGAGCCAAGGCTAAGGCATGACAACGCAAGGCTAGGCAATGCACGGAAGGCAAGCAAAGAGTAACGGAAGGCAAGGAATGCAAGGGAAAGCAGGGGAAGGCAAGGGTAACGAAAGGAACGGCACGGTAAGGGGAAAGAAGGCTAAGGCACGACAACACAGGGCTAGGCAATGCAGGGCAAGGCAAGGTAAGGGTAACGCAAGGCAAGGCACGGTCAGGCGAGGCAAGGCTAAGGCACGACAACGCAAGGCTAGGCAATGCACGGAAGGCAAGCAAAGAGTAACGGAACGCAAGGAAGGCAAGGGAAAGCAAGGGAAGGCAAGGTTAACGGAAGGAACGGCGCGGCAAGGGGAAACAAGGCTAAGGCACGGCAACGCACGGCTAGGCAATGAAGGGCAAGGCAAGGAAATGGTAACGCAAGGCAAGGCACGGTTTGGGGAGGCAAGGCTAATGCACGACAACGCAAGGCTAGGCAGTGCACGGCTAGGCAAGGAAAGAGTAACGGAAGGAAAGGATGGCAAGGCAAAGCAAGGCAAGGCAAGTGTAACAAAAGGCAAGGCACGGCAAGGGGAAACAAGGCTAAGGAACTGCAACGCACGGCTAGGCAATGCACGGCCAGGCAAGGAAAGGATAACGCATGGCAAGGCACGGTAAGGCAAGACAAGGCTAATGCACGACAAAGCACGGCTAGGCAATGCACGGCAAGGCAAGGAAAGGGTAACGCAAGGCAAGGCACTGTCAGGCGAGGCAAGGCTAATGCACGACAACGCAAGGCTAGGCAATGCAGGGAAGGCAAGCAAAGAGTAACGGAAGGCAAGGAAGGCAAGGGAAAGCAAGGCAACGGAAGGAACGGCTAGGCAAGGGGAAACAAGGCTAAGGCACGGCAACGCAGGGCTAGGCAATGCACGGCAAGGCAAGGAAAGGGTAACGCAAGGCAAGGCACTGTCAGGCGAGGCAAAGCTAATGCACGACATCGCAAGGCTAGGCAGTGCACGGCTACGCAAGGAAAGAGTAACGGAAGGAAAGGAAGGCAAGGCAAAGCAAGGCAAGGCAAGTGTAACAAAAGGCACGGCACGGCAAGGGGAAACAAGGCTAAGGCACGACAACGCAAGGCTAGGCAATGCACGGAAGGCAAGCAAAGCGTAACGGAAGGCAAGGAAGGCAAGGGAAAGCAGGGGAAGGCAAGGGTAACGGAAGGAACGGCACGGTAAGGGGAAACAAGGCTAAGGCACGACAACGCAGGGCTAGGAAATGCACGGCAAGGCAAGGAAAGGGTAACGCAAGGCAAGGCACGGTAATGCAAGGCGAGGCTGATGCACGACAACGCACGGCTAGGCAATGCACGGAAGGCAAGCAAAGAGTAACGGAACGCAAGGAAGGCAAGGGAAAGCAAGGCAAGGCAAGGTTAACGGAAGGAACGGCACGGCAAGGGGAAACAAGGCTAAGGCACGGTAACGCACGGCTAGGCAATGCAGGGCAAGGCAAGGAAATGGAAACGCAAGGCAAGGCAGGGTTTGGTGAGGCAAGGCTAATGCACGACAACGCAAGGCTAGGCAGTGCACGGCTAGGCAAGTAAAGAGTAACGGAAGGAAAGGAAGGCAAGGCAAAGCAAGGCAAGGCAAGTGTAACAAAAGGCAAGGCAGGGCAAGGGGAAACAAGGCTAAGGAACGGCAACGCACGGCTAGGCAATGCACGGCCAGGCAAGGAAAGGGTAACGCAAGGCAAGGCACGGTAAGGCTAGACAAGGCTAATGCACGACAACGCACGGCTAGGCAATGCTCGGCAAGGCAAGGAAAGGGTAACGCAAGGCAAGGCACGGTCAGGCGAGGCAAGGCTAATGACGACAACGCAAGGCTAGGCAATGCACGGAAGGCAAGCAAAGAGTAACGGAAGGAGAGGAAGGCAAGGCAAAGCATGGCAAGGCAAGTGTAACAACAGGCACGGCACGGCAAGGGGAAACAAGGCTAAGGCACGACAACAGAGGGCTAGGCAATGCAGGGCAAGGCAAGGAAAGGGTAACGCAAGGCAAGGCACGGTTTGGGGAAGCAAGGCTAATGCACGACAACGCAAGGCTAGGCAATGCACGGAAGGCAAGCAAAGAGTAACGGAAGGCAAGGAAGGCAAGGGAAAGCAAGGCAAGTCAAGGGTAACGGAAGGAACGGCACGGCAAGGGGAAACAAGGCTAAGGCACGGCAACGCACGGCTAGACAATGCACGGCAAGGCAAGGAAAGGGTAACGTAAGGCAAGGCACGGTAAGGCAAGGCGAGGCTAATGCACGACAACGCACGGCTAGGCAATGCACGGCAAGGCAAGGAAATGGTAACGCAAGGCAAGGCACGGTCAGGGGAGGCAAGGTTAAGGCACGACATCGCAAAGCCAGGCAATGAACGGAAGGCAAACAAAGAGTAACGGAAAGCAAGGAATGCAAGGCAAAGCAAGGCAAAGCAAGCAAGGCTATGGCAAGATGAAACAAGGCTAAGGCACCACAACGCACGGCTAGGCAATGCACGGCCAGCCAAGGCAAAGGTAACGCAAGGCAAGGCACTGTGAGGCAAAGCAAGGCTAATGCACGACAGCGCAAGGCTAGGCAATGCACGGAAGGCAAGCAAAGAGTAACGGAAACTAAGGAAGGCAAGGGAAAGCAAGGCAAGGCAAGGGGAACGGAAGGAACGGCACGGCATGGGGAAACAAGGCTAAGGCACGACAACGCAGGGCTAGGCAATGCAGGGCAAGGCAAGGAATGGGTAACGCAAGGCAAGGCACGGTTTGGGGAGGCAAGGCTAATGCACGACAACGCAAGGCTAGGCAATGCACGGAAGGGAAGCAAAGAGTAACGGAAGGCAAGGAATGCAAGGCAAAGCAAGGGAACGCCAGCAAGGCTATGGCAAGGTGAAAAAAGGCTAAGGCACTACCACGCAAGGCTAGGCAATGCACGGAAGGCAAGCGAAGAGTAACGGAAGGCAAGGAAGGCAAGGGAAAGCAAGGCAAGGCAATGGTAACGGAAAGAACGGCACGGCAAGGGGAAACAAGGCTAAGGCACGACAACGCACTGCTAGGCAATGCACGGCAAGGCAGGGAAGGGTAACGCCAGGCAAGGCACGGTGAGGGAAGGCAAGGCTGATGCACGACAACGCACGGCTAGGCAATTCACGGCAAGGCAAGGAAAGGGTAACGCAAGGCAAGGCACGGTCAGGCGAGGCAAGGCTAAGGCACGACAACGCAAGGCTAGGCAATGCACGGAAGGCAAGCAAAGAGTAACGGAAGGCAAGGAATGCAAGGGAAAGCAGGGGAAGGCAAGGGTAACGAAAGGAACGGCACGGTAAGGGGAAAGAAGGCTAAGGCACGACAACACAGTTCTAGGCAATGCAGGGCAAGGCAAGGTAAGGGTAACGCAAGGCAAGGCACGGACAGGCGAGGCAAGGCTGAGGCACGACAACGCAAGGCTAGGCAATGCACGGAAGGCAAGCAAAGAGTAACGGAACGCAAGGAAGGCAAGGGAAAGCAAGGGAAGGCAAGGTTAACGGAAGGAACGGCGCGGCAAGGGGAAACAAGGCTAAGGCACGGCAACGCACGGCTAGGCAATGCAGGGCAAGGCAAGGAAATGGTAACGCAAGGCAAGGCACGGTTTGGGGAGGCAAGGCTAATGCACGACAACGCAAGGCTAGGCAGTGCACGGCTAGGCAAGGAAAGAGTAACGGAAGGAAAGGAAGGCAAGGCAAAGCAAGGCAAGGCAAGTGTAACAAAAGGCAAGGCACGGCAAGGGGAAACAAGGCTAAGGCACGGCAACGCACGGCTAGGCAATGCACGGCAAGGCAAGGAAAGGGTAACGCAAGGCAAGGCACGGTGAGGCAAGGCAAGGCTGATGCACGACAACGCACGGCTAGGCAATGCACGGCAAGGCAAGGAAAGGGTAACGCAAGGCAAGGCACGGTCAGGCGAGGCAAGGCTAAGGCACGACAACGCAAGGCTAGGCAGTGCACGGCTAGGCAAGGAAAGAGTAACGGAAGGAAATAAAGGCAAGGCAAACAAGGCAAGGCTATTGTAACAAATGGCACGGCACGGCAAGGGGAAACAAGGCTAAGGCACGGCAACGCAAGGCTAAGCAATGGACGGCCAGGCAAGGAAAGGGTAACGCAAGGCAAGGCACGGTAAGGCAAGGCGAGGCTAATGCACGACAAAGCACGGCTAGGCAATGCACGGCAAGGCAAGGAAAGGGTAACGCAAGGCAAGGCACTGTTAGGCGAGGCAAGGCTAAGGCACGACAACGCAAGGCCAGGCAATGCACGGAAGGCAAGCAAAGAGTAACGGAAAGCAAGGAATGCAAGGCAAAGCAAGGCAAAGCAAGCAAGGCTATGGCAAGGTGAAACAAGGCTAAAGCACCACAACGCACGGCTAGGCAATGCACGGCCAGCCAAGGCAAAGGTAACGCAAGGCAAGGCACTGTGAGGCAAGGCAAGGCTAATGCACGACAGCGCAAGGCTAGGCAATGCACGGAAGGCAAGCAAAGAGTAACGGAAACCAAGAAAGGCAAGGGAAAGCAAGGCAAGGCAAGGGTAACGGAAGGAACGGCACGGGAAGGGGAAACAAGGCTAAGGCACGACAACGCATGGCTAGGCAATGCACGGAAGGCAAGCAAAGAGTAACGGAAGGCAAGGAAGGCAAGGGAAAGCAAGGCAAGGCAAGGGTAACGGAAGGAACGGCACGGCAAGGGGAAACAAGGCTAAGACACGGCAACGCACGGCTAGGCAATGCACGGCAAGGCAAGGAAAGGGTAACGCAAGGCAAGGCACGGTGAGGCAAGGCAAGGCTGATGCACGACAAGGCAAGGCTAGGCAGTGCACGGCAAGGCAAGGAAAGGGTAACGCAAGGCAAAGCACTGTCAGGCGAGGCAAGGCTAAGGCACGACAACGCAAGGCTAGGCAATGCACGGAAGGAAAGCAAAGAGTAACGGAAGGCAAGGAAAGCAAGGGAAAGCAAGGCAATGCAAGGGTAAGGGAAGGAACGGCACGGCAAGGGGAAACAAGGCTAAGGCACGACAACACAGGGCTAGGCAATGCAGGGTAAGGCAAGGAAAGGGTAACGCAAGGCAAGGCACGGTTTGGGGAGGCAAGGCTAATGCACGACAACGCAAGTCTAGGCAATGCACGGAAGGGAAGCAAAGAGTAACGGAAGGCAAAGAATGCAAGGCAAAGCAAGGGAACGCAAGCAAGGCTATGGCAAGGTGAAAAAAGGCTAAGGCACGACCACGCAAGGCTAGGCAATGCACGGAAGGCAAGCGAAGAGTAACGGAAGGCAAGGAAGGCAAGGGAAAGCAAGGCAAGGCAATGGTAACGGAAAGAACGGCACGGCAAGGGGAAACAAGGCTAAGGCACGACAACGCAATGCTAGGCAATGCACTGCAAGGCAAGGAAAGGGTAACGCAAGGCAAGGCACGGTGAGGCAAGGCAAGGCTGATGCACGACAACGCACGGCTAGGCAATTCACGGCAAGGCAAGGAATGGGTAACGCAAGGCAAGGCACGGTCAGGCGAGGCAAGGCTAAGGCATGACAACGCAAGGCTAGGCAATGCACGGAAGGCAAGCAAAGAGTAACGGAAGGCAAGGAATGCAAGGGAAAGCAGGGGAAGGCAAGGGTAACGAAAGGAACGGCACGGTAAGGGGAAAGAAGGCTAAGGCACGACAACACAGGGCTAGGCAATGCAGGGCAAGGCAAGGTAAGGGTAACGCAAGGCAAGGCACGGTCAGGCGAGGCAAGGCTAAGGCACGACAACGCAAGGCTAGGCAATGCACGGAAGGCAAGCAAAGAGTAACGGAACGCAAGGAAGGCAAGGGAAAGCAAGGGAAGGCAAGGTTAACGGAAGGAACGGCGCGGCAAGGGGAAACAAGGCTAAGGCACGGCAACGCACGGCTAGGCAATGAAGGGCAAGGCAAGGAAATGGTAACGCAAGGCAAGGCACGGTTTGGGGAGGCAAGGCTAATGCACGACAACGCAAGGCTAGGCAGTGCACGGCTAGGCAAGGAAAGAGTAACGGAAGGAAAGGATGGCAAGGCAAAGCAAGGCAAGGCAAGTGTAACAAAAGGCAAGGCACGGCAAGGGGAAACAAGGCTAAGGAACTGCAACGCACGGCTAGGCAATGCACGGCCAGGCAAGGAAAGGATAACGCATGGCAAGGCACGGTAAGGCAAGACAAGGCTAATGCACGACAACGCACGGCTAGGCAATGCACGGCAAGGCAAGGAAAGGGTAACGCAAGGCAAGGCACTGTCAGGCGAGGCAAGGCTAATGCACGACAACGCAAGGCTAGGCAATGCACGGAAGGCAAGCAAAGAGTAACGGAAGGCAAGGAAGGCAAGGGAAAGCAAGGCAAGGCAAGGGTAACGGAAGGAACGGCTAGGCAAGAGGAAACAAGGCTAAGGCACGGCAACGCAGGGCTAGGCAATGCACGGCAAGGCAAGGAAAGGGTAACGCAAGGCAAGGCACGGTCAGGCGAGGCAAAGCTAATGCACGACATCGCAAGGCTAGGCAGTGCACGGCTACGCAAGGAAAGAGTAACGGAAGGAAAGGAAGGCAAGGCAAAGCACGGCAAGGCAAGTGTAACAACAGGCACGGCACGGCAAGGGGAAACAAGGCTAAGGCACGACAACGCAAGGCTAGGCAATGCACGGAAGGCAAGCAAAGCGTAACGGAAGGCAAGGAATGCAAAGGAAAGCAGGGGAAGGCAAGGCAAGGGTAACGAAAGGAACGGCACGGCAAGGGGAAACAAGGCTAAGGCACGACAACGCAGGGCTAGGAAATGCACGGCAAGGCAAGGAAAGGGTAACGCAAGGCAAGGCACGGTAATGCAAGGCGAGGCTGATGCACGACAACGCACGGCTAGGCAATGCACGGAAGGCAAGCAAAGAGTAACGGAACGCAAGGAAGGCAAGGGAAAGCAAGGCAAGGCAAGGTTAACGGAAGGAACGGCACGGCAAGGGGAAACAAGGCTAAGGCACGGTAACGCACGGCTAGGCAATGCAGGGCAAGGCAAGGAAATGGAAACGCAAGGCAAGGCAGGGTTTGGTGAGGCAAGGCTAATGCACGACAACGCAAGGCTAGGCAGTGCACGGCTAGGCAAGTAAAGAGTAACGGAAGGAAAGGAAGGCAAGGCAAAGCAAGGCAAGGCAAGTGTAACAAAAGGCAAGGCACGGCAAGGGGAAACAAGGCTAAGGAACGGCAACGCACGGCTAGGCAATGCACGGCCAGGCAAGGAAAGGGTAACGCAAGGCAAGGCACGGTAAGGCTAGACAAGGCTAATGCACGACAACGCACGGCTAGGCAATGCTCGGCAAGGCAAGGAAAGGGTAACGCAAGGCAAGGCACTCTCAGGCAAGGCAAGGCTAATGCACGACAGCGCAAGGCTAGGCAATGCACGGAAGGCAAGCAAAGAGTAACGGAAGGCATGGAAGGCAAGGGAAAGCAGGGGAAGGGAAGGGTAACGAAGGGAACGGCAAGGTAAGGGGGAAACAAGGCTAAGGCACGACAACAGAGGGCTAGGCAATGCAGGGCAAGGCAAGGAAAGGGTAACGCAAGGCAAGGCACGGTTTGGGGAAGCAAGGCTAATGCACGACAACGCAAGGCTAGGCAATGCACGGAAGGCAAGCAAAGAGTAACGGAAGGCAAGGAAGGCAAGGGAAAGCAAGGCAAGTCAAGGGTAACGGAAGGAACGGCACGGCAAGGGGAAACAAGGCTAAGGCACGGCAACGCACGGCTAGACAATGCACGGCAAGGCAAGGAAAGGGTAACGTAAGGCAAGGCACGGTAAGGCAAGGCGAGGCTAATGCACGACAACGCACGGCTAGGCAATGCACGGCAAGGCAAGGAAATGGTAACGCAAGGCAAGGCACGGTTAGGCGAGGCAAGGCTAAGGCACGACAACGCAAGGCCAGGCAATGCACGGAAGGCAAGCAAAGAGTAACGGAAAGCAAGGAATGCAAGGCAAAGCAAGGCAAAGCAAGCAAGGCTATGGCAAGATGAAACAAGGCTAAGGCACCACAACGCACGGCTAGGCAATGCACGGCCAGCCAAGGCAAAGGTAACGCAAGGCAAGGCACTGTGAGGCAAGGCAAGGCTAATGCACGACAGCGCAAGGCTAGGCAATGCACGGAAGGCAAGCAAAGAGTAACGGAAACTAAGGAAGGCAAGGGAAAGCAAGGCAAGGCAAGGGGAACGGAAGGAACGGCACGGCATGGGGAAACAAGGCTAAGGCACGACAACACAGGGCTAGGCAATGCAGGGTAAGGCAAGGAAAGGGTAACGCAAGGCAAGGCACGGTTTGGGGAGGCAAGGCTAATGCACGACAACGCAAGGCTAGGCAATGCACGGAAGGGAAGCAAAGAGTAACGGAAGGCAAGGAATGCAAGGCAAAGCAAGGGAACGCCAGCAAGGCTATGGCAAGGTGAAAAAAGGCTAAGGCACTACCACGCAAGGCTAGGCAATGCACGGAAGGCAAGCGAAGAGTAACGGAAGGCAAGGAAGGCAAGGGAAAGCAAGGCAAGGCAATGGTAACGGAAAGAACGGCACGGCAAGGGGAAACAAGGCTAAGGCACGACAACGCACTGCTAGGCAATGCACGGCAAGGCAGGGAAGGGTAACGCCAGGCAAGGCACGGTGAGGCAAGGCAAGGCTAATGCACGACAACGCACGGCTAGGCAATGCACGGCAAGGCAAGGAAAGGGTAACGCAAGGCAAGGCACGGTCAGGCGAGGCAAGGCTAATGCACGACAACGCAAGGCTAGGCAATGCACGGAAGGCAAGCAAAGAGTAACGGAAGGCAAGGTAGGCAAGGGAAAGCAGGGGAAGGCAAGGGTAACGAAAGGAACGGCACGGTAAGGGGAAAGAAGGCTAAGGCACGACAACACAGTTCTAGGCAATGCACGGCAAGGCAAGGAAAGGGTAACGCAAGGCAAGGCACGGTCAGGCAAGGCAAGGCTGAGGCACGACAACGCAAGGCTAGGCAATGCACGGAAGGCAAGCAAAGAGTAACGGAAGGCAAGGAAGGCAAGGGAAAGCAAGGCAAGGCAAGGGTAACGGAAGGAACGGCGCGGCAAGGGGAAACAAGGCTAAGGCACGGCAACGCACGGCTAGGCAATGCACGGCAAGGCAAGGAAAGGGTAACGCAAGGCAAGGCACGGTCAGGTGAGGCAAGGCTAATGCACGACAACGCAAGGCTAGGCAGTGCACGGCTAGGCAAGGAAAGAGTAACGGAAGGAAAGGAAGGCAAGGCAAAGCAAGGCAAGGCAAGTGTAACAAAAGGCAAGGCACGGCAAGGGGAAACAAGGCTAAGGAACGGCAACGCACGGCTAGGCAATGCACGGCCAGGCAAGGAAAGGGTAACGCAAGGCAAGGCACGGTAAGGCTAGACAAGGCTAAGGCAGGACAACGCAGGGCTAGGCAATGCTCGGCAAGGCAAGGAAAGGGTAACGCAAGGCAAGGCACGGTCAGGCAAGGCAAGGCTGAGGCACGACAACGCAAGGCTAGGCAATGCACGGAAGGCAAGCAAAGAGTAACGGAAGGACAGGAAGGCAAGGCAAAGCAAGGCAAGGCAAGTGTAACAAAAGGCACGGCACGGCAAGGGGAAACAAGGCTAAGGCACGACAACGCAAGGCTAGGCAATGCACGGAAGGCAAGCAAAGAGTAACGGAAGGCAAGGAATGCAAAGGAAAGCAGGGGAAGGCAAGGGTAACGAAAGGAACGGCACGGTAAGGGGAAACAAGGCTAAGGCACGACAACAGAGGGCTAGGCAATGCAGGGCAAGGCAAGGAAAGGGTAACGCAAGGCAAGGCACGGTTTGGGGAAGCAAGGCTAATGCACGACAACGCAAGGCTAGGCAATGCACGGAAGGCAAGCAAAGAGTAACGGAAGGCAAGGAAGGCAAGGGAAAGCAAGGCAAGGCAAGGGTAACCGAAGGAACGGCACGACAAGGGGAAACAAGGCTAAGACACGACAATGCACGGCTAGGCAAGGCACGGCAAGGCAAGGAAAGGGTAACGCAAGGCAAGGCACGGTCAGGCAAGGCAAGGCTAATGCACGACAAGGCAAGGCTAGGCAGTGCACGGCAAGGCAAGGAAAGGGTAACGCAAGGCAAAGCACTGTCAGGCGAGGCAAGGCTAAGGCACGACAACGCAAGGCTAGGCAATGCACGGAAGGAAAGCAAAGAGTAACGGAAGGCAAGGAAAGCAAGGGAAAGGAAGGCAATGCAAGGGTAAGGGAAGGAACGGCACGGCAAGGGGAAACAAGGCTAAGGCACGACAACACAGGGCTAGGCAATGCAGGGTAAGGCAAGGAAAGGGTAACGCAAGGCAAAGCACTGTCAGGCGAGGCAAGGCTAAGGCACGACAACGCAAGGCTAGGTAATGCACGGAAGGCAAGCAAAGAGTAACGGAAGGCAAGGAAGGCAAGGGAAAGCAAGGCAAGGCAAGGGTAACGGAAAGAACGGCACGGCAAGGGGAAACAAGGCTAAGGCACGACAACGCACGGCTAGGCAATGCACGGCAAGGCAAGGAAAGGGTAACGCAAGGCAAGGCACGGTGAGGCAAGGCAAGGCTGATGCACGACAACACACGGCTAGGCAATTCACGGCAAGGCAAGGAAAGGGTAACGCAAGGCAAGGCACGGTCAGGCGAGGCAAGGCTAAGGCACGACAACGCAAGGCTAGGCAATGCACGGAAGGCAAGCAAAGAGTAACGGAAGGCAAGGAATGCAAGGGAAAGCAGGGGAAGGCAAGGGTAACGAAAGGAACGGCACGGTAAGGGGAAAGAAGGCTAAGGCACGACAACACAGTTCTAGGCAATGCAGGGCAAGGCAAGGTAAGGGTAACGCAAGGCAAGGCACGGTCAGGCGAGGCAAGGCTAAGGCACGACAACGCAAGGCTAGGCAATGCACGGAAGGCAAGCAAAGAGTAACGGAACGCAAGGAAGGCAAGGGAAAGCAAGGGAAGGCAAGGTTAACGGAAGGAACGGCGCGGCAAGGGGAAACAAGGCTAAGGCACGGCAACGCACGGCTAGGCAATGCAGGGCAAGGCAAGGAAATGGTAACGCAAGGCAAGGCACGGTTTGGGGAGGCAAGGCTAATGCACGACAACGCAAGGCTAGGCAGTGCACGGCTAGGCAAGGAAAGAGTAACGGAAGGAAAGAATGGCAAGGCAAAGCAAGGCAAGGCAAGTGTAACAAAAGGCAAGGCACGGCAAGGGGTAACAAGGCTAAGGAACTGCAACGCACGGCTAGGCAATGCACGGCCAGGCAAGGAAAGGGTAACGCATGGCAAGGCACGGTAAGGCAAGACAAGGCTAATGCACGACAACGCACGGCTAGGCAATGCACGGAAGGCAAGCAAAGAGTAACGGAAGGCAAGGAAGGCAAGGGAAAGCAGGGGAAGGCAAGGGTAACGGAAGGAACGGCACGGTAAGGGGAAACAAGGCTAAGGCACGACAACGCAGGGCTAGGCAATGCACGGCAAGGCAAGGAAAGGGTAACGCAAGGCAAGGCACGGTCAGGCGAGGCAAGGGTAATGCACGAAAACGCAAGGCTACGCAGTGCATGGCTAGGCAAGGAAAGAGTAACGGAAGGAAAGGAAGGCAAGGCAAAGCAAGGCAAGGCACGTGTAACAAAAGGCACGGCAAGGCAAGGGGAAACAAGGCTAAGGCACGGCATCGCAAGGCTAAGCAATGCAAAGCCAGGCAAGGAAAGGGTAACGCAAGGCAAGGCACGGTAAGGCAAGGCGAGGCTAATGTACGACAACCCACGGCTAGGCAATGCACGGCAAGGCAAGGAAAGGGTAACGCAAGGCAAGGCACGGTTAGGCGAGGCAAGGCTAAGGCACGACACGCAAGGCTAGGCAATGCACGGAAGGCAAGCAAAGAGTAACGGAAGGCAAGGAATGCAAGGCAAAGCAAGGCAACGCAAGCAAGGCTATGGCAAGGTGAAAAAAGGCTAAGGCACGACAACGGAAGGCTAGGCAATGCACGGAAGGCAAGCAAACAGTAACGGAATGGAAGGAAGGCAAGGCAAAGCAAGGCAAAGCAAGCAAGGCTATGGCAAGGTCAAACAAGGCTGAGGCACCACAACGCACGGGTAGGCAATGCACGGCCAGCCAAGGAAAAGGTAACGCAAGGCAAGGCACTGTGAGGCAAGGCAAGGCTAATGCACGACAGCGCAAGGCTAGGCAATGCACGGAAGGCAAGAAAAGAGTAACGGAAACCAAGGAAGGCAAGGGAAAGCAAGGCAAGGCAAGGTTAACGGAAGGAACGGCACGGCAAGGGGAAACAAGGCTAAGGCACGAAAACGCACGGCTAGGCAATGCACGGCAAGGCAAGGAAAGGTAACGCCAGGCAAGGCACGGTCAGGCAAGGCAAGGCTAATGCACGACAAGGCAAGGCTAGGCAGTGCACGGCAAGGCAAGGAAAGGGTAACGCAAGGCATGGCACTGTCAGACGAGGCAAGGCTAAGGCACGACAACGCAAGGCTAGGCAATGCACGGAAGGAAAGCAAAGAGTAACGGAAGGCAAGGAAAGCAAGGGAAAGCAAGGCAAGGCAAGGGTAACGGAAGGAACGGCACGGCAAGGGGAAACAAGGCTAAGGCACGACAACACAGGCTAGGCAACGCAGGGCAAGGCAAGTAAAGGGTAACGCAAGGCAAGGCACGGTTTGGGGAGGCAAGGCTAATGCACGACAAAACAAGGCTAGGCAATGCACGGAAGGCAAGCAAAGAGTAACGGAAGGCAAGGAATGCAAGGCAAAGCAAGGCAACGCAAGCAAGGCTATGGCAAGGTGAAAAAAGGCTAAGGCACGACCACGCAAGGCTAGGCAATGCACGGAAGGCAAGCAAAGAGTAACGGAACGCAAGGAAGGCAAGGGAAAGCAAGGGAACGCAAGGTTAACGGAAGGAACGGCGCGGCAAGGGGAAACAAGGCTAAGGCACGGCAACGCAAGGCTAGGCAATGCAGGGCAAGGCAAGGAAATGGTAACGCAAGGCAAGGCACGGTTTGGGGAGGCAAGGCTAATGCACGACAAAGCAAGGCTAGGCAATGCACGGCAAGGCAAGGAAAGGGTAACGCAAGGCAAGGCACGGTCAGGCGAGGCAAGGCTAAGGCACGACAACGCAAGGCTAGGCAATGCACGGAAGGCAAGCAAAGAGTAACGGAAGGCAAGGAAGGCAAGGGAAACCAAGGCAAGGCAAGGGTAACGGAAGGAACGGCTCTGCAAGGGGAAACAAGGCTAAGGCACGGCAACAAAGGGGTAGGAAATGCACGGCAAGGCAAGGAAAGGGTAACGCAAGGCAAGGCACTGTCAGGCGAGGCAAAGCTAATGCACGACATCGCAAGGCTAGGCAGTACACGGCTACGCAAGGAAAGAGTAACGGAAGGAAAGGAAGGCAAGGCAAAGCATGGCAAGTCAAGTGTAACAACAGGCACGGCACGGCAAGGGGAAACAAGGCTAAGGCACGACAACGCAAGGCTAGGCAATGCACGGAAGGCAAGCAAAGAGTAACGGAAGGCAAGGAATGCAAAGGAAAGCAGGGGAAGGCAAGGGTAACGAAAGGAACGGCACGGTAAGGGGAAACAAGGCTAAGGCACGGCAACGCACGGCTAGGCAATGCACGGCAAGGCACGGAAAGGGTAACGGAAGGCAAGGCACGGTTTGGGGAGGCAAGGCTAATGCACGACAACGCAAGGCTAGGCAATGCACGGAAGGCAAGCAAAGAGCAACGGAAGGCAAGGAAGGCAAGGGAAAGCACGGCAAGGCAAGGGTAACGGAAGGAACGGCACGGCCAGGGGAAACAAGGATAAGGCACGGCAACGCACGGCTAGGCAATGCACGGCAAGGCAAGGAAAGGGTAACGCAAGGCAAGGCACGGTGAGGCAAGGCAAGGCTGATGCACGACAACGCACGGCTAGGCAATGCACGGCAAGGCAAAGAAAGGGTAACGCATGGCACGGCACGGTCAGGAGAGGCAAGGGTAATGCACGAAAACGCAAGACTAGGCAATGCACGGAAGGCAAGCAAAGAGTAACGGAAGGCAAGGAAGGCAAGGGAAAGCAGGGGAAGGCAAGGGTAAAGGAAGGAACGGCACGGTAAGGGGAAACAAGGCTAAGGCACGATAACGCAGGGCTACGCAATGCACGGCAAGGCAAGGAAAGGGTAACGCAAGGCAAGGCACGGTCAGGCGAGGCAAGGGTAATGCACGACAACGCAAGGCTACGCAGTGCACGGCTTGGCAATGAAAGAGTAACGGAAGGAAGGGAAGGCAAGGCAAAGCAAGGCAAGGCAAGTGTAACAAAAGGCACGGCACGGAAAGGGGAAACAAGGCTAAGGCACGGCAACGCACGGCTAGGCAATGCACGGCCAGGCAAGGAAAGGGTAACGCAAGGCAAGGCACGGTAAGGCAAGGCAAGGCTAATGCACGACAACGCACCGCTAGTCAATGCACGGCAAGGCAAGGAAAGGGTAACGCAAGGCAAGGCACGGTTAGGCGAGGCAAGGCTAAGGCACGACAACGCAAGGCTAGGCAATGCACGGAAGGCAAGCAAAGAGTAACGGAAGGCAAGGAAGGCAAGGCAAAGCAAGGCAACGCAAGCAAGGCTATGGCAAGGTGAAAAAAGGCTAAGGCATGACAACGCAAGTCTAGGCAATGCACGGAAGGCAAGCAAAGACTAAAGGAATGGAAGGAAGGCAAGGCAAAGCAAGGCAACGCAAGCAAGGCTATGGCAAGGTGAAAAAAGGCTAAGGCATGACAACGCAAGTCTAGGCAATGCACGGCAAGGCAAGGAAAGGGTAACGCAAGGCAAGGCACTGTGAGGCAAGGCAAGGCTAATGCACGACAGCGCAAGGCTAAGCAATGCACGGAAGGCAAGCAAAGAGTAACGGAAACCAAGGAAGGCAAGGGAAAGCAAGGCAAGGCAAGGGTAACGGAAGGAACGGCACGGCAAGGGGAAACAAGGCTAAGGCACGGTAACGCACGGCTAGGCAATGCAGGGCAAGGCAAGGAAATGGTAACGCAAGGCAAGGCAGGGTTTGGTGAGGCAAGGCTAATGCACGACAACGCAAGGCTAGGCAGTGCACGGCTAGGCAAGTAAAGAGTAACGGAAGGAAAGGAAGGCAAGGCAAAGCAAGGCAAGGCAAGTGTAACAAAAGGCAAGGCACGGCAAGGGGAAACAAGGCTAAGGAACGGCAACGCACGGCTATGCAATGCACGGCCAGGCAACGAAAGGGTAACGCAAGGCAAGGCACGGTAAGGCTAGACAAGGCTAATGCACGACAACGCACGGCTAGGCAATGCTCGGCAAGGCAAGGAAAGGGTAACGCAAGGCAAGGCACGGTCAGGCGAGGCAAGGCTAATGACGACAACGCAAGGCTAGGCAATGCACGGAAGGCAAGCAAAGAGTAACGGAAGGAAAGGAAGGCAAGGTAAAGCATGGCAAGGCAAGTGTAACAACAGGCACGGCACGGCAAGGGGAAACAAGGCTAAGGCACGACAACGCAAGGCTAGGAAATGCACGGAAGGCAAGCAATGAGTAACGGAAGGCAAGGAATGCAAAGGAAAGCAGGGGAAGGGAAGGGTAAAGAAGGGAACGGCACGGTAAGGGGAAACAAGGCTAAGGCACGGCAACGCAAGGCTAAGCAATGCAAAGCCAGGCAAGGAAAGGGTAACGCAAGGCAAGGCACGGTAAGGCAAGGCGAGGCTAATGTACGACAACCCACGGCTAGGCAATGCACGGCAAGGCAAGGAAAGGGTAACGCAAGGCAAGGCACGGTTAGGCGAGGCAAGGCTAAGGCACGACACGCAAGGCTAGGCAATGCACGGAAGGCAAGCAAAGAGTAACGGAAGGCAAGGAATGCAAGGCAAAGCAAGGCAACGCAAGCAAGGCTATGGCAAGGTGAAAAAAGGCTAAGGCACGACAACGCAAGGCTAGGCAATGCACGGAAGGCAAGCAAACAGTAACGGAATGGAAGGAAGGCAAGGCAAAGCAAGGCAAAGCAAGCAAGGCTATGGCAAGGTGAAACAAGGCTGAGGCACCACAACGCACGGGTAGGCAATGCACGGCCAGCCAAGGAAAAGGTAACGCAAGGCAAGGCACTGTGAGGCAAGGCAAGGCTAATGCACGACAGCGCAAGGCTAGGCAATGCACGGAAGGCAAGAAAAGAGTAACGGAAACCAAGGAAGGCAAGGGAAAGCAAGGCAAGGCAAGTTTAACGGAAGGAACGGCACGGCAAGGGGAAACAAGGCTAAGGCACGAAAACGCACGGCTAGGCAATTCACGGCAAGGCAAGGAAAGGTAACGCCAGGCAAGGCACGGTCAGGCAAGGCAAGGCTAATGCACGACAAGGCAAGGCTAGGCAGTGCACGGCAAGGCAAGGAAAGGGTAACGCAAGGCATGGCACTGTCAGACGAGGCAAGGCTAAGGCACGACAACGCAAGGCTAGGCAATGCACGGAAGGCAAGCAAAGAGTAACGGAAGGCAAGGAAGGCAAGGGAAAGCAAGGCAAGGCAAGGGTAACGGAAGGAACGGCACGGCAAGGGGAAACAAGGCTAAGGCACGACAACTCAGGACTAGGCAACGCAGGGCAAGGCAAGTAAAGGGTAACGCAAGGCAAGGCACTGTTTGGGGAGGCAAGGCTAATGCACGACAACGCAAGGCTAGGCAATGCACGGAAGGCAAGCAAAGAGTAACGGAAGGCAAGGAATGCAAGGCAAAGCAAGGCAACGCAAGCAAGGCTATGGCAAGGTGAAAAAAGGCTAAGGCACGACCACGCAAGGCTAGGCAATGCACGGAAGGCAAGTAAAGAGTAACGGAAGGCAAAGAAGGCAAGGGAAAGCAGGGGAAGGGAAGGGTAACGGAAGGAACGGCTCGGCAAGGGGAAACAAGGCTAAGGCAAGGCAACGCACGGCTAGGCAATGCAGGGCAAGGCAAGGAAATGGTAACGCAAGGCAAGGCACGGTTTGGGGAGGCAAGGCTAATGCACGACAACGCAAGGCTAGGCAATGCACGGAAGGCAAGCAAAGAGTAACGGAAGGCAAGGAAGGCAAGGGAAAGCAAGGCAAGGCAAGGGTAACGGAAGGAACGGCACGGCAAGGGGAAACAAGGCTAAGGCACGGCAACGCACGGCTAGGCAATGCACGGCAAGGCAAGGAAAGGGTAACGCAAGGCAAGGCACGGTGAGGCAAGGCAAGGCTGATGCACGACAACGCACGGCTAGGCAATGCACGGCAAGGCAAGGAAAGGGTAACGCAAGGCAAGGCACGGTCAGGCGAGGCAAGGCTAAGGCACGACAACGCAAGGCTAGGCAGTGCACGGCTAGGCAAGGAAAGAGTAACGGAAGGAAATAAAGGCAAGGCAAACAAGGCAAGGCAATTGTAACAAATGGCACGGCACGGCAAGGGGAAACAAGGCTAAGGCACGGCAACGCAAGGCTAAGCAATGAACGGCCAGGCAAGGAAAGGGTAACGCAAGGCAAGGCACGGTAAGGCAAGGCGAGGCTAATGCACGACAACGCACGGCTAGGCAATGCACGGCAAGGCAAGGAAAGGGTAACGCAAGGCAAGGCACGGTTAGGCGAGGCAAGGCTAAGGCACGACAACGCAAGGCCAGGCAATGCACGGAAGGCAAGCAAAGAGTAACGGAAAGCAAGGAATGCAAGGCAAAGCAAGGCAAAGCATGCAAGGCTATGGCAAGGTGAAACAAGGCTAAGGCACCACAACGCACGGCTGGGCAATGCACGGCCAGCCAAGGCAAAGGTAACGCAAGGCAAGGCACTGTGAGGCAAGGCAAGGCTAATGCACGACAGCGCAAGGCTAGGCAATGCACGGAAGGCAAGCAAAGAGTAACGGAAACCAAGGAAGGCAAGGGAAAGCAAGGCAAGGCAAGGGTAACGGAAGGAACGGCACGGCAAGGGGAAACAAGGCTAAGGCACGACAACGCATGGCTAGGCAATGCACGGAAGGCAAGCAAAGAGTAACGGAAGGCAAGGAAGGCAAGGGAAAGCAAGGCAAGGCAAGGGTAACGGAAGGAACGGCACGGCAAGGGGAAACAAGGCTAAGACACGGCAACGCACGGCTAGGCAATGCACGGCAAGGCAAGGAAAGGGTAACGCAAGGCAAGGCACGGTTTGGGGAGGCAAGGCTAATGCACGACAACGCAAGGCTAGGCAATGCACGGAAGGGAAGCAAAGAGTAACGGAAGGCAAAGAATGCAAGGCAAAGCAAGGGAACGCAAGCAAGGCTATGGCAAGGTGAAAAAAGGCTAAGGCACGACCACGCAAGGCTAGGCAATGCACGGAAGGCAAGCGAAGAGTAACGGAAGGCAAGGAAGGCAAGGGAAAGCAAGGCAAGGCAATGGTAACGGAAAGAACGGCACGGCAAGGGGAAACAAGGCTAAGGCACGACAACGCACGGCTAGGCAATGCACTGCAAGGCAAGGAAAGGGTAACGCAAGGCAAGGCACGGTGAGGCAAGGCAAGGCTGATGCACGACAACGCACGGCTAGGCAATTCACGGCAAGGCAAGGAAAGGGTAACGCAAGGCAAGGCACGGTCAGGCGAGGCAAGGCTAAGGCATGACAACGCAAGGCTAGGCAATGCACGGAAGGCAAGCAAAGAGTAACGGAAGGCAAGGAATGCAAGGGAAAGCAGGGGAAGGCAAGGGTAACGAAAGGAACGGCACGGTAAGGGGAAAGAAGGCTAAGGCACGACAACACAGGGCTAGGCAATGCAGGGCAAGGCAAGGTAAGGGTAACGCAAGGCAAGGCACGGTCAGGCGAGGCAAGGCTAAGGCACGACAACGCAAGGCTAGGCAATGCACGGAAGGCAAGCAAAGAGTAACGGAACGCAAGGAAGGCAAGGGAAAGCAAGGGAAGGCAAGGTTAACGGAAGGAACGGCGCGGCAAGGGGAAAAAAGGCTAAGGCACGGCAACGCACGGCTAGGCAATGCAGGGCAAGGCAAGGAAATGGTAACGCAAGGCAAGGCACGGTTTGGGGAGGCAAGGCTAATGCACGACAACGCAAGGCTAGGCAGTGCACGGCTAGGCAAGGAAAGAGTAACGGAAGGAAAGGATGGCAAGGCAAAGCAAGGCAAGGCAAGTGTAACAAAAGGCAAGGCACGGCAAGGGGAAACAAGGCTAAGGAACTGCAACGCACGGCTAGGCAATGCACGGCCAGGCAAGCAAAGGATAACGCATGGCAAGGCACGGTAAGGCAAGACAAGGCTAATGCACGACAACGCACGGCTAGGCAATGCACGGCAAGGCAAGGAAAGGGTAACGCAAGGCAAGGCACTGTCAGGCGAGGCAAGGCTAATGCACGACAACGCAAGGCTAGGCAATGCACGGAAGGCAAGCAAAGAGTAACGGAAGGCAAGGAAGGCAAGGGAAAGCAAGGCAAGGCAAGGGTAACGGAAGGAACGGCTAGGCAAGGGGAAACAAGGCTAAGGCACGACAACGCAGGGCTAGGCAATGCACGGCAAGGCAAGGAAAGGGTAACGCAAGGCAAGGCACTGTCAGGCGAGGCAAAGCTAATGCACGACATCGCAAGGCTAGGCAGTGCACGGCTACGCAAGGAAAGAGTAACGGAAGGAAAGGAAGGCAAGGCAAAGCATGGCAAGGCAAGTGTAACAACAGGCACGGCACGGCAAGGGGAAACAAGGCTAAGGCACGACAACGCAAGGCTAGGCAATGCACGGAAGGCAAGCAAAGAGTAACGGAAGGCAAGGAATGCAAAGGAAAGCAGGGGAAGGGAAGGGTAACGAAGGGAACGGCAAGGTAAGGGGAAACAAGGCTAAGGCATGACAACAGAGGGCTAGGCAATGCAGGGCAAGGCAAGGAAAGGGTAACGCAAGGCAAGGCACGGTTTGGGGAGGCAAGGCTAATGCACGACAACGCAAGGCTAGGCAATGCACGGAAGGCAAGCAAAGAGTAACGGAAGGCAAGGAAGGCAAGGGAAAGCAAGGCAAGGCAAGGGTAACGGAAGGAACGGCACGGCAAGGGGAAACAAGGCTAAGGCACGGCAACGCACGGCTAGACAATGCACGGCAAGGCAAGGAAAGGGTAACGCAAGGCAAGGCACGGTAAGGCAAGGCGAGGCTAATGCACGACAACACACGGCTAGGCAATGCACGGCAAGGCAAGGAAATGGTAACGCAAGGCAAGGCACGGTTAGGCGAGGCAAGGCTAAGGCACGACAACGCAAGGCCAGGCAATGCACGGAAGGCAAGCAAAGAGTAACGGAAAGCAAGGAATGCACGGCAAAGCAAGGCAAAGCAAGCAAGCCTATGGCAAGATGAAACAAGGCTAAGGCACCACAACGCACGGCTAGGCAATGCACGGCCAGCCAAGGCAAAGGTAACGCAAGGCAAGGCACTGTGAGGCAAGGCAAGGCTAATGCACGACAGCGCAAGGCTAGGCAATGCACGGAAGGCAAGCAAAGAGTAACGGAAACTAAGGAAGGCAAGGGAAAGCAAGGCAAGGCAAGGGTAACGGAAGGAACGGCACGGCATGGGGAAACAAGGCTAAGGCACGACAACACGGGGCTAGGCAATGCAGGTTAAGGCAAGGAAAGGGTAACGCAAGGGAAGGCACGGTTTGGGGAGGCAAGGCTAATGCACGACAACGCAAGGCTAGGCAATGCACGGAAGGGAAGCAAAGAGTAACGGAAGGCAAGGAATGCAAGGCAAAGCAAGGGAACGCCAGCAAGGCTATGGCAAGGTGAAAAAAGGCTAAGGCACGACCACGCAAGGCTAGGCAATGCACGGAAGGAAAGCGAAGAGTAACGGAAGGCAAGGAAGGCAAGGGAAAGCAAGGCAAGGCAATGGTAACGGAAAGAACGGCACGGCAAGGGGAAACAAGGCTAAGGCACGACAACGCACTGCTAGGCAATGCACGGCAAGGCAAGGAAAGGGTAACGCCAGGCAAGGCACGGTGAGGCAAGGCAAGGCTGATGCACGACAACGCACGGCTAGGCAATTCACGGCAAGGCAAGGAAAGGGTAACGCAAGGCAAGGCACGGTCAGGCGAGGCAAGGCTAAGGCACGACAACGCAAGGCTAGGCAATGCACGGAAGGCAAGCAAAGAGTAACGGAAGGCAAGGAATGCAAGGGAAAGCAGGGGAAGGCAAGGGTAACGAAAGGAACGGCACGGTAAGGGGAAAGAAGGCTAAGGCACGACAACACAGTTCTAGGCAATGCAGGGCAAGGCAAGGTAAGGGTAACGCAAGGCAAGGCACGGTCAGGCGAGGCAAGGCTAAGGCACGAAAACGCAAGGCTAGGCAATGCACGGAAGGCAAGCAAAGAGTAACGGAACGCAAGGAAGGCAAGGGAAAGCAAGGGAAGGCAAGGTTAACGGAAGGAACGGCGCGGCAAGGGGAAACAAGGCTAAGGCACGGCAACGCACGGCTAGGCAATGCAGGGCAAGGCAAGGAAATGGTAACGCAAGGCAAGGCACGGTTTGGGGAGGCAAGGCTAATGCACGACAACGCAAGGCTAGGCAGTGCACGGCTAGGCAAGGAAAGAGTAACGGAAGGAAAGAATGGCAAGGCAAAGCAAGGCAAGGCAAGTGTAACAAAAGGCAAGGCACGGCAAGGGGTAACAAGGCTGAGGAACTGCAACGCACGGCTAGGCAATGCACGGCCAGGCAAGGAAAGGGTAACGCATGGCAAGGCACGGTAAGGCAAGACAAGGCTAATGCACGACAACGCACGGCTAGGCAATGCACGGCAAGGCAAGGAAAGGGTAACGCAAGGCAAGGCACTGTCAGGCAAGGCAAGGCTAATGCACGACAGCGCAAGGCTAGGCAATGCACGGAAGGCAAGAAAAGAGTAACGGAAACCAAGGAAGGCAAGGGAAAGCAAGGCAAGGCAAGGTTAACGGAAGGAACGGCACGGCAAGGGGAAACAAGGCTAAGGCACGAAAACGCACGGCTAGGCAATGCACGGCAAGGCAAGGAAAGGTAACGCCAGGCAAGGCACGGTCAGGCAAGGCAAGGCTAATGCACGACAAGGCAAGGCTAGGCAGTGCACGGCAAGGCAAGGAAAGGGTAACGCAAGGCATGGCACTGTCAGACGAGGCAAGGCTAAGGCACGACAACGCAAGGCTAGGCAATGCACGGAAGGAAAGCAAAGAGTAACGGAAGGCAAGGAAAGCAAGGGAAAGCAAGGCAAGGCAAGGGTAACGGAAGGAACGGCACGGCAAGGGGAAACAAGGCTAAGGCACGACAACACAGGCTAGGCAACGCAGGGCAAGGCAAGTAAAGGGTAAAGCAAGGCAAGGCACGGTTTGGGGAGGCAAGGCTAATGCACGACAAAACAAGGCTTGGCAAGGCACGGAAGGCAAGCAAAGAGTAACGGAAGGCAAGGAATGCAAGGCAAAGCAAGGCAACGCAAGCAAGGCTATGGCAAGGTGAAAAAAGGCTAAGGCACGACCACGCAAGGCTAGGCAATGCACGGAAGGCAAGCAAAGAGTAACGGAACGCAAGGAAGGCAAGGGAAAGCAAGGGAACGCAAGGTTAACGGAAGGAACGGCGCGGCAAGGGGAAACAAGGCTAAGGCACGGCAACGCACGGCTAGGCAATGCAGGGCAAGGCAAGGAAATGGTAACGCAAGGCAAGGCACGGTTTGGGGAGGCAAGGCTAATGCACGACAAAGCAAGGCTAGGCAATGCACGGCAAGGCAAGTAAAGGGTAACGCAAGGCAAGGCACGGTTAGGCGAGGCAAGGCTAATGCACGACAACGCAAGGCTAGGCAATGCACGGAAGGCAAGCAAAGAGTAACGGAAGGAAAGGAAGGCAAGGCAAAGCAAGGCAAGGCACGTGTAACAAAAGGCACGGCAAGGCAAGGGGAAACAAGGCTAAGGCACGGCAACGCAAGGCTAAGCAATGCAAAGCCAGGCAAGGAAAGGGTAACGCAAGGCAAGGCACGGTAAGGCAAGGCGAGGCTAATGTACGACAACCCACGGCTAGGCAATGCACGGCAAGGCAAGGAAAGGGTAACGCAAGGCAAGGCACGGTTAGGCGAGGCAAGGCTAAGGCACGACACGCAAGGCTAGGCAATGCACGGAAGGCAAGCAAAGAGTAACGGAAGGCAAGGAATGCAAGGCAAAGCAAGGCAACGCAAGCAAGGCTATGGCAAGGTGAAAAAAGGCTAAGGCACGACAACGCAAGGCTAGGCAATGCACGGAAGGCAAGCAAACAGTAACGGAATGGAAGGAAGGCAAGGCAAAGCAAGGCAAAGCAAGCAAGGCTATGGCAAGGTGAAACAAGGCTGAGGCACCACAACGCACGGGTAGGCAATGCACGGCCAGCCAAGGAAAAGGTAACGCAAGGCAAGGCACTGTGAGGCAAGGCAAGGCTAATGCACGACAGCGCAAGGCTAGGCAATGCACGGAAGGCAAGAAAAGAGTAACGGAAACCAAGGAAGGCAAGGGAAAGCAAGGCAAGGCAAGGTTAACGGAAGGAACGGCACGGCAAGGGGAAACAAGGCTAAGGCACGAAAACGCACGGCTAGGCAATTCACGGCAAGGCAAGGAAAGGTAACGACAGGCAAGGCACGGTCAGGCAAGGCAAGGCTAATGCACGACAAGGCAAGGCTAGGCAGTGCACGGCAAGGCAAGGAAAGGGTAACGCAAGGCATGGCACTGTCAGACGAGGCAAGGCTAAGGCACGACAACGCAAGGCTAGGCAATGCACGGAAGGAAAGCAAAGAGTAACGGAAGGCAAGGAAAGCAAGGGAAAGCAAGGCAAGGCAAGGGTAACGGAAGGAACGGCACGGCAAGGGGAAACAAGACTAAGGCACGACAACACAGGCTAGGCAACGCAGGGCAAGGCAAGTAAAGGGTAACGCAAGGCAAGGCACTGTTTGGGGAGGCAAGGCTAATGCACGACAACGCAAGGCTAGGCAATGCACGGAAGGCAAGCAAAGAGTAACGGAAGGCAAGGAATGCAAGGCAAAGCAAGGCAACGCAAGCAAGGCTATGGCAAGGTGAAAAAAGGCTAAGGCACGACCACGCAAGGCTAGGCAATGCACGGAAGGCAAGCAAAGAGTAACGGAACGCAAGGAAGGGAAGGGAAAGCAAGGGAACGCAAGGTTAATGGAAGGAACGGCGCGGCAAGAGGAAACAAGGCTAAGGCACGGCAACGCACGGCTAGGCAATGCAGGGCAAGGCAAGGAAATGGTAACGCAAGGCAAGGCACGGTTTGGGGAGGCAAGGCTAATGCACGACAACGCAAGGCTAGGCAATGCACGGAAGGCAAGCAAAGAGTAACGGAAGGCAAGGAAGGCAAGGGAAAGCAAGGCAAGGCAAGGGTAACGGAAGGAACGGCACGGCAAGGGGAAACAAGGCTAAGGCACGGCAACGCACGGCTAGGCAATGCACGGCAAGGCAAGGAAAGGGTAACGCAAGGCAAGGCACGGTGAGGCAAGGCAAGGCTGATGAACGACAACGCACGGCTAGGCAATGCACGGCAAGGCAAGGAAAGGGTAACGCAAGGCAAGGCACGGTCAGGCGAGGCAAGGCTAAGGCACGACAACGCAAGGCTAGGCAATGCACGGAAGGCAAGCAAAGAGTAACGGAAGGCAAGGAATGCAAGGGAAAGCAGGGGAAGGCAAGGGTAACGAAAGGAACGGCACGGTAAGGGGAAAGAAGGCTAAGGCACGACAACACAGTTCTAGGCAATGCAGGGCAAGGCAAGGTAAGGGTAACGCAAGGCAAGGCACGGTCAGGCGAGGCAAGGCTAAGGCACGACAACGCAAGGCTAGGCAATGCACGGAAGGCAAGCAAAGAGTAACGGAACGCAAGGAAGGCAAGGGAAAGCAAGGGAAGGCAAGGTTAACGGAAGGAACGGCGCGGCAAGGGGAAACAAGGCTAAGGCACGGCAACGCACGGCTAGGCAATGCAGGGCAAGGCAAGGAAATGGTAACGCAAGGCAAGGCACGGTTTGGGGAGGCAAGGCTAATGCACGACAACGCAAGGCTAGGCAGTGCACGGCTAGGCAAGGAAAGAGTAACGGAAGGAAAGAATGGCAAGGCAAAGCAAGGCAAGGCAAGTGTAACAAAAGGCAAGGCACGGCAAGGGGTAACAAGGCTAAGGAACTGCAACGCACGGCTAGGCAATGCACGGCCAGGCAAGGAAAGGGTAACGCATGGCAAGGCACGGTAAGGCAAGACAAGGCTAATGCACGACAACGCACGGCTAGGCAATGCACGGAAGGCAAGCAAAGAGTAACGGAAGGCAAGGAAGGCAAGGGAAAGCAGGGGAAGGCAAGGGTAACGGAAGGAACGGCACGGTAAGGGGAAACAAGGCTAAGGCACGACAACGCAGGGCTAGGCAATGCACGGCAAGGCAAGGAAAGGGTAACGCAAGGCAAGGCACGGTCAGGCGAGGCAAGGGTAATGCACGAAAACGCAAGGCTACGCAGTGCATGGCTAGGCAAGGAAAGAGTAACGGAAGGAAAGGAAGGCAAGGCAAAGCAAGGCAAGGCACGTGTAACAAAAGGCACGGCAAGGCAAGGGGAAACAAGGCTAAGGCACGGCATCGCAAGGCTAAGCAATGCAAAGCCAGGCAAGGAAAGGGTAACGCAAGGCAAGGCACGGTAAGGCAAGGCGAGGCTAATGTACGACAACCCACGGCTAGGCAATGCACGGCAAGGCAAGGAAAGGGTAACGCAAGGCAAGGCACGGTTAGGCGAGGCAAGGCTAAGGCACGACACGCAAGGCTAGGCAATGCACGGAAGGCAAGCAAAGAGTAACGGAAGGCAAGGAATGCAAGGCAAAGCAAGGCAACGCAAGCAAGGCTATGGCAAGGTGAAAAAAGGCTAAGGCACGACAACGGAAGGCTAGGCAATGCACGGAAGGCAAGCAAACAGTAACGGAATGGAAGGAAGGCAAGGCAAAGCAAGGCAAAGCAAGCAAGGCTATGGCAAGGTCAAACAAGGCTGAGGCACCACAACGCACGGGTAGGCAATGCACGGCCAGCCAAGGAAAAGGTAACGCAAGGCAAGGCACTGTGAGGCAAGGCAAGGCTAATGCACGACAGCGCAAGGCTAGGCAATGCACGGAAGGCAAGAAAAGAGTAACGGAAACCAAGGAAGGCAAGGGAAAGCAAGGCAAGGCAAGGTTAACGGAAGGAACGGCACGGCAAGGGGAAACAAGGCTAAGGCACGAAAACGCACGGCTAGGCAATGCACGGCAAGGCAAGGAAAGGTAACGCCAGGCAAGGCACGGTCAGGCAAGGCAAGGCTAATGCACGACAAGGCAAGGCTAGGCAGTGCACGGCAAGGCAAGGAAAGGGTAACGCAAGGCATGGCACTGTCAGACGAGGCAAGGCTAAGGCACGACAACGCAAGGCTAGGCAATGCACGGAAGGAAAGCAAAGAGTAACGGAAGGCAAGGAAAGCAAGGGAAAGCAAGGCAAGGCAAGGGTAACGGAAGGAACGGCACGGCAAGGGGAAACAAGGCTAAGGCACGACAACACAGGCTAGGCAACGCAGGGCAAGGCAAGTAAAGGGTAACGCAAGGCAAGGCACGGTTTGGGGAGGCAAGGCTAATGCACGACAAAACAAGGCTAGGCAATGCACGGAAGGCAAGCAAAGAGTAACGGAAGGCAAGGAATGCAAGGCAAAGCAAGGCAACGCAAGCAAGGCTATGGCAAGGTGAAAAAAGGCTAAGGCACGACCACGCAAGGCTAGGCAATGCACGGAAGGCAAGCAAAGAGTAACGGAACGCAAGGAAGGCAAGGGAAAGCAAGGGAACGCAAGGTTAACGGAAGGAACGGCGCGGCAAGGGGAAACAAGGCTAAGGCACGGCAACGCACGGCTAGGCAATGCAGGGCAAGGCAAGGAAATGGTAACGCAAGGCAAGGCACGGTTTGGGGAGGCAAGGCTAATGCACGACAAAGCAAGGCTAGGCAATGCACGGCAAGGCAAGTAAAGGGTAACGCAAGGCAAGGCACGGTCAGGCGAGGCAAGGCTAAGGCACGACAACGCAAGGCTAGGCAATGCACGGAAGGCAAGCAAAGAGTAACGGAAGGAAAGGAAGGCAAGGCAAAGCAAGGCAAGGCACGTGTAACAAAAGGCACGGCAAGGCAAGGGGAAACAAGGCTAAGGCACGGCAACGCAAGGCTAAGCAATGCAAAGCCAGGCAAGGAAAGGGTAACGCAAGGCAAGGCACGGTAAGGCAAGGCGAGGCTAATGTACGACAACCCACGGCTAGGCAATGCACGGCAAGGCAAGGAAAGGGTAACGCAAGGCAAGGCACGGTTAGGCGAGGCAAGGCTAAGGCACGACACGCAAGGCTAGGCAATGCACGGAAGGCAAGCAAAGAGTAACGGAAGGCAAGGAATGCAAGGCAAAGCAAGGCAACGCAAGCAAGGCTATGGCAAGGTGAAAAAAGGCTAAGGCACGACAACGCAAGGCTAGGCAATGCACGGAAGGCAAGCAAACAGTAACGGAATGGAAGGAAGGCAAGGCAAAGCAAGGCAAAGCAAGCAAGGCTATGGCAAGGTGAAACAAGGCTGAGGCACCACAACGCACGGGTAGGCAATGCACGGCCAGCCAAGGAAAAGGTAACGCAAGGCAAGGCACTGTGAGGCAAGGCAAGGCTAATGCACGACAGCGCAAGGCTAGGCAATGCACGGAAGGCAAGAAAAGAGTAACGGAAACCAAGGAAGGCAAGGGAAAGCAAGGCAAGGCAAGGTTAACGGAAGGAACGGCACGGCAAGGGGAAACAAGGCTAAGGCACGAAAACGCACGGCTAGGCAATTCACGGCAAGGCAAGGAAAGGTAACGACAGGCAAGGCACGGTCAGGCAAGGCAAGGCTAATGCACGACAAGGCAAGGCTAGGCAGTGCACGGCAAGGCAAGGAAAGGGTAACGCAAGGCATGGCACTGTCAGACGAGGCAAGGCTAAGGCACGACAACGCAAGGCTAGGCAATGCACGGAAGGAAAGCAAAGAGTAACGGAAGGCAAGGAAAGCAAGGGAAAGCAAGGCAAGGCAAGGGTAACGGAAGGAACGGCACGGCAAGGGGAAACAAGACTAAGGCACGACAACACAGGCTAGGCAACGCAGGGCAAGGCAAGTAAAGGGTAACGCAAGGCAAGGCACTGTTTGGGGAGGCAAGGCTAATGCACGACAACGCAAGGCTAGGCAATGCACGGAAGGCAAGCAAAGAGTAACGGAAGGCAAGGAATGCAAGGCAAAGCAAGGCAACGCAAGCAAGGCTATGGCAAGGTGAAAAAAGGCTAAGGCACGACCACGCAAGGCTAGGCAATGCACGGAAGGCAAGCAAAGAGTAACGGAACGCAAGGAAGGGAAGGGAAAGCAAGGGAACGCAAGGTTAATGGAAGGAACGGCGCGGCAAGAGGAAACAAGGCTAAGGCACGGCAACGCACGGCTAGGCAATGCAGGGCAAGGCAAGGAAATGGTAACGCAAGGCAAGGCACGGTTTGGGGAGGCAAGGCTAATGCACGACAACGCAAGGCTAGGCAATGCACGGAAGGCAAGCAAAGAGTAACGGAAGGCAAGGAAGGCAAGGGAAAGCAAGGCAAGGCAAGGGTAACGGAAGGAACGGCACGGCAAGGGGAAACAAGGCTAAGGCACGGCAACGCACGGCTAGGCAATGCACGGCAAGGAAAGCAAAGAGTAACGGAAGGCAAGGCACGGTGAGGCGAGGCAAGGCTGATGAACGACAACGCACGGCTAGGCAATGCACGGCAAGGCAAGGAAAGGGTAACGCAAGGCAAGGCACGGTCAGGCGAGGCAAGGCTAAGGCACGACAACGCAAGGCTAGGCAATGCACGGAAGGCAAGCAAAGAGTAACGGAAGGCAAGGAATGCAAGGGAAAGCAGGGGAAGGCAAGGGTAACGAAAGGAACGGCACGGTAAGGGGAAAGAAGGCTAAGGCACGACAACACAGTTCTAGGCAATGCAGGGCAAGGCAAGGTAAGGGTAACGCAAGGCAAGGCACGGTCAGGCGAGGCAAGGCTAAGGCACGACAACGCAAGGCTAGGCAATGCACGGAAGGCAAGCAAAGAGTAACGGAACGCAAGGAAGGCAAGGGAAAGCAAGGGAAGGCAAGGTTAACGGAAGGAACGGCGCGGCAAGGGGAAACAAGGCTAAGGCACGGCAACGCACGGCTAGGCAATGCAGGGCAAGGCAAGGAAATGGTAACGCAAGGCAAGGCACGGTTTGGGGAGGCAAGGCTAATGCACGACAACGCAAGGCTAGGCAGTGCACGGCTAGGCAAGGAAAGAGTAACGGAAGGAAAGAATGGCAAGGCAAAGCAAGGCAAGGCAAGTGTAACAAAAGGCAAGGCACGGCAAGGGGTAACAAGGCTAAGGAACTGCAACGCACGGCTAGGCAATGCACGGCCAGGCAAGGAAAGGGTAACGCATGGCAAGGCACGGTAAGGCAAGACAAGGCTAATGCACGACAACGCACGGCTAGGCAATGCACGGAAGGCAAGCAAAGAGTAACGGAAGGCAAGGAAGGCAAGGGAAAGCAGGGGAAGGCAAGGGTAACGGAAGGAACGGCACGGTAAGGGGAAACAAGGCTAAGGCACGACAACGCAGGGCTAGGCAATGCACGGCAAGGCAAGGAAAGGGTAACGCAAGGCAAGGCACGGTCAGGCGAGGCAAGGGTAATGCACGAAAACGCAAGGCTACGCAGTGCATGGCTAGGCAAGGAAAGAGTAACGGAAGGAAAGGAAGGCAAGGCAAAGCAAGGCAAGGCACGTGTAACAAAAGGCACGGCAAGGCAAGGGGAAACAAGGCTAAGGCACGGCATCGCAATGCTAAGCAATGCAAAGCCAGGCAAGGAAAGGGTAACGCAAGGCAAGGCACGGTAAGGCAAGGCGAGGCTAATGTACGACAACCCACGGCTAGGCAATGCACGGCAAGGCAAGGAAAGGGTAACGCAAGGCAAGGCACGGTTAGGCGAGGCAAGGCTAAGGCACGACACGCAAGGCTAGGCAATGCACGGAAGGCAAGCAAAGAGTAACGGAAGGCAAGGAATGCAAGGCAAAGCAAGGCAACGCAAGCAAGGCTATGGCAAGGTGAAAAAAGGCTAAGGCACGACAACGGAAGGCTAGGCAATGCACGGAAGGCAAGCAAACAGTAACGGAATGGAAGGAAGGCAAGGCAAAGCAAGGCAAAGCAAGCAAGGCTATGGCAAGGTCAAACAAGGCTGAGGCACCACAACGCACGGGTAGGCAATGCACGGCCAGCCAAGGAAAAGGTAACGCAAGGCAAGGCACTGTGAGGCAAGGCAAGGCTAATGCACGACAGCGCACGGCTAGGTAATGCACGGAAGGCAAGAAAAGAGTAACGGAAACCAAGGAAGGCAAGGGAAAGCAAGGCAAGGCAAGGTTAACGGAAGGAACGGCACGGCAAGGGGAAACAAGGCTAAGGCACGAAAACGCACGGCTAGGCAATGCACGGCAAGGCAAGGAAAGGTAACGCCAGGCAAGGCACGGTCAGGCAAGGCAAGGCTAATGCACGACAAGGCAAGGCTAGGCAGTGCACGGCAAGGCAAGGAAAGGGTAACGCAAGGCATGGCACTGTCAGACGAGGCAAGGCTAAGGCACGACAACGCAAGGCTAGGCAATGCACGGAAGGAAAGCAAAGAGTAACGGAAGGCAAGGAAAGCAAGGGAAAGCAAGGCAAGGCAAGGGTAACGGAAGGAACGGCACGGCAAGGGGAAACAAGGCTAAGGCACGACAACACAGGCTAGGCAACGCAGGGCAAGGCAAGTAAAGGGTAACGCAAGGCAAGGCACGGTTTGGGGAGGCAAGGCTAATGCACGACAAAACAAGGCTAGGCAATGCACGGAAGGCAAGCAAAGAGTAACGGAAGGCAAGGAATGCAAGGCAAAGCAAGGCAACGCAAGCAAGGCTATGGCAAGGTGAAAAAAGGCTAAGGCACGACCACGCAAGGCTAGGCAATGCACGGAAGGCAAGCAAAGAGTAACGGAACGCAAGGAAGGCAAGGGAAAGCAAGGGAACGCAAGGTTAACGGAAGGAACGGCGCGGCAAGGGGAAACAAGGCTAAGGCACGGCAACGCAAGGCTAGGCAATGCAGGGCAAGGCAAGGAAAGGGTAACGCAAGGCAAGGCACGGTTTGGGGAGGCAAGGCTAATGCACGACAAAGCAAGGCTAGGCAATGCACGGCAAGGCAAGGAAAGGGTAACGCAAGGCAAGGCACGGTTAGGCGAGGCAAGGCTAAGGCACGACAACGCAAGGCTAGGCAATGCACGGGAGGCAAGCAAAGAGTAACGGAAGGCAAGGAAGGCAAGGGAAAGCAAGGCAAGGCAAGGGCAACGGAAGGAACGGCTCTGCAAGGGGAAACAAGGCTAAGGCACGGCAACAAAGGGGTAGGAAATGCACGGCAAGGCAAGGAAAGGGTAACGCAAGGCAAGGCACTGTCAGGCGAGGCAAAGCTAATGCACGACATCGCAAGGCTAGGCAGTACACGGCTATGCAAGGAAAGAGTAACGGAAGGAAAGGAAGGCAAGGCAAAGCATGGCAAGTCAAGTGTAACAACAGGCACGGCACGGCAAGGGGAAACAAGGCTAAGGCACGACAACGCAAGGCTAGGCAATGCACGGAAGGCAAGCAAAGAGTAACGGAAGGCAAGGAATGCAAAGGAAAGCAGGGGAAGGCAAGGGTAACGAAAGGAACGGCACGGTAAGGGGAAACAAGGCTAAGGCACGGCAACGCACGGCTAGGCAATGCACGGCAAGGCAAGGAAAGGGTAACGCAAGGCAAGGCACTGTCAGGCGAGGCAAGGCTAAGGCACGACAACGCAAGGCTAGGCAATGCACGGAAGGCAAGCAAAGAGCAACGGAAGGCAAGGAAGGCAAGGGAAAGCAAGGCAAGGCAAGGGTAACGGAAGGAACGGCACGGCAAGGGGAAACAAGGCTAAGGCACGACAACGCACGGCTAGGCAATGCACGGCAAGGCAAGGAAAGGGTAACGCAAGGCAAGGCACGGTGAGGCAAGGCAAGGCTGATGCACGACAACGCACGGCTAGGCAATGCACGGCAAGGCAAAGAAAGGGTAACGCATGGCACGGCACGGTCAGGAGAGGCAAGGGTAATGCACGAAAACGCAAGACTAGGCAATGCACGGAAGGCAAGCAAAGAGTAACGGAAGGCAAGGAAGGCAAGGGAAAGCAGGGGAAGGCAAGGGTAAAGGAAGGAACGGCACGGTAAGGGGAAACAAGGCTAAGGCACGATAACGCAGGGCTACGCAATGCACGGCAAGGCAAGGAAAGGGTAACGCAAGGCAAGGCACGGTCAGGCGAGGCAAGGGTAATGCACGACAACGCAAGGCTACGCAGTGCACGGCTTGGCAATGAAAGAGTAACGGAAGGAAGGGAAGGCAAGGCAAAGCAAGGCAAGGCAAGTGTAACAAAAGGCACGGCACGGAAAGGGGAAACAAGGCTAAGGCACGGCAACGCAAGGCTAAGCAATGCACGGCCAGGCAAGGAAAGGGTAACGCAAGGCAAGGCACGGTAAGGCAAGGCAAGGCTAATGCACGACAACGCACGGCTAGTCAATGCACGGCAAGGCAAGGAAAGGGTAACGCAAGGCAAGGCACGGTCAGGCGAGGCAAGGCTAAGGCACGACAACGCAAGGCTAGGCAATGCACGGAAGGCAAGCAAAGAGTAACGGAAGGCAAGGAAGGCAAGGCAAAGCAAGGCAACGCAAGCAAGGCTATGGCAAGGTGAAAAAAGGCTAAGGCATGACAACGCAAGTCTAGGCAATGCACGGAAGGCAAGCAAAGACTAAAGGAATGGAAGGAAGGCAAGGCAAAGCAAGGCAAAGCAAGCAAGGCTATGGCAAGGTGAAACAAGGCTAAGGCACCACAACGCACGGCTAGGCAATGCACGGCCAGTCAAGGAAAAGGTAACGCAAGGCAAGGCACTGTGAGGCAATGCAAGGCTAATGCACGACAGCGCAAGGCTAAGCAATGCACGGAAGGCAAGCAAAGAGTAACGGAAACCAAGGAAGGCAAGGGAAAGCAAGGCAAGGCAAGGGTAACGGAAGGAACGGCACGGCAAGGGGAAACAAGGCTAAGGCACGGTAACGCACGGCTAGGCAATGCAGGGCAAGGCAAGGAAATGGTAACGCAAGGCAAGGCAGGGTTTGGTGAGGCAAGGCTAATGCACGACAACGCAAGGCTAGGCAGTGCACGGCTAGGCAAGTAAAGAGTAACGGAAGGAAAGGAAGGCAAGGCAAAGCAAGGCAAGGCAAGTGTAACAAAAGGCAAGGCACGGCAAGGGGAAACAAGGCTAAGGAACGGCAACGCACGGCTATGCAATGCACTGCCAGGCAAGGAAAGGGTAACGCAAGGCAAGGCACGGTAAGGCTAGACAAGGCTAATGCACGACAACGCACGGCTAGGCAATGCTCGGCAAGGCAAGGAAAGGGTAACGCAAGGCAAGGCACGGTCAGGCGAGGCAAGGCTAATGACGACAACGCAAGGCTAGGCAATGCACGGAAGGCAAGCAAAGAGTAACGGAAGGAAAGGAAGGCAAGGTAAAGCATGGCAAGGCAAGTGTAACAACAGGCACGGCACGGCAAGGGGAAACAAGGCTAAGGCACGACAACGCAAGGCTAGGAAATGCACGGAAGGCAAGCAATGAGTAACGGAAGGCAAGGAATGCAAAGGAAAGCAGGGGAAGGGAAGGGTAAAGAAGGGAACGGCACGGTAAGGGGAAACAAGGCTAAGGCACGGCAACGCAAGGCTAAGCAATGCAAAGCCAGGCAAGGAAAGGGTAACGCAAGGCAAGGCACGGTAAGGCAAGGCGAGGCTAATGTACGACAACCCACGGCTAGGCAATGCACGGCAAGGCAAGGAAAGGGTAACGCAAGGCAAGGCACGGTTAGGCGAGGCAAGGCTAAGGCACGACACGCAAGGCTAGGCAATGCACGGAAGGCAAGCAAAGAGTAACGGAAGGCAAGGAATGCAAGGCAAAGCAAGGCAACGCAAGCAAGGCTATGGCAAGGTGAAAAAAGGCTAAGGCACGACAACGCAAGGCTAGGCAATGCACGGAAGGCAAGCAAACAGTAACGGAATGGAAGGAAGGCAAGGCAAAGCAAGGCAAAGCAAGCAAGGCTATGGCAAGGTGAAACAAGGCTGAGGCACCACAACGCACGGGTAGGCAATGCACGGCCAGCCAAGGAAAAGGTAACGCAAGGCAAGGCACTGTGAGGCAAGGCAAGGCTAATGCACGACAGCGCAAGGCTAGGCAATGCACGGAAGGCAAGAAAAGAGTAACGGAAACCAAGGAAGGCAAGGGAAAGCAAGGCAAGGCAAGTTTAACGGAAGGAACGGCACGGCAAGGGGAAACAAGGCTAAGGCACGAAAACGCACGGCTAGGCAATTCACGGCAAGGCAAGGAAAGGTAACGCCAGGCAAGGCACGGTCAGGCAAGGCAAGGCTAATGCACGACAAGGCAAGGCTAGGCAGTGCACGGCAAGGCAAGGAAAGGGTAACGCAAGGCATGGCACTGTCAGACGAGGCAAGGCTAAGGCACGACAACGCAAGGCTAGGCAATGCACGGAAGGAAAGCAAAGAGTAACGGAAGGCAAGGAAAGCAAGGGAAAGCAAGGCAAGGCAAGGGTAACGGAAGGAACGGCACGGCAAGGGGAAACAAGGCTAAGGCACGACAACACAGGCTAGGCAACGCAGGGCAAGGCAAGTAAAGGGTAACGCAAGGCAAGGCACTGTTTGGGGAGGCAAGGCTAATGCACGACAACGCAAGGCTAGGCAATGCACGGAAGGCAAGCAAAGAGTAACGGAAGGCAAGGAATGCAAGGCAAAGCAAGGCAACGCAAGCAAGGCTATGGCAAGGTGAAAAAAGGCTAAGGCACGACCACGCAAGGCTAGGCAATGCACGGAAGGCAAGCAAAGAGTAACGGAACGCAAGGAAGGCAAGGGAAAGCAAGGGAACGCAAGGTTAACGGAAGGAACGGCGCGGCAAGGGGAAACAAGGCTAAGGCAAGGCAACGCACGGCTAGGCAATGCACGGCCAGGCAAGGAAAGGGTAACGCAAGGCAAGGCACGGTTTGGGGAGGCAAGGCTAATGCACGACAACGCAAGGCTAGGCAATGCACGGAAGGCAAGCAAAGAGTAACGGAAGGCAAGGAAGGCAAGGGAATGCAAGGCAAGGCAAGGGTAACGGAAGGAACGGCACGGCAAGGGGAAACAAGGCTAAGGAACGGCAACGCACGGCTAGGCAATGCACGGCAAGGCAAGGAAAGGGTAACGCAAGGCAAGGCACGGTGAGGCAAGGCAAGGCTGATGCACGACAACGCACGGCTAGGCAATGCACGGCAAGGCAAGGAAAGGGTAACGCAAGGCAAGGCACGGTCAGGCGAGGCAAGGCTAAGGCACGACAACGCAAGGCTAGGCAGTGCACGGCTAGGCAAGGAAAGAGTAACGGAAGGAAATAAAGGCAAGGCAAACAAGGCAAGGCAATTGTAACAAATGGCACGGCACGGCAAGGGGAAACAAGGCTAAGGCACGGCAACGCAAGGCTAAGCAATGAACGGCCAGGCAAGGAAAGGGTAACGCAAGGCAAGGCACGGTAAGGCAAGGCGAGGCTAATGCACGACAACGCACGGCTAGGCAATGCACGGCAAGGCAAGGAAAGGGTAACGCAAGGCAAGGCACGGTTAGGCGAGGCAAGGCTAAGGCACGACAACGCAAGGCCAGGCAATGCACGGAAGGCAAGCAAAGAGTAACGGAAAGCAAGGAATGCAAGGCAAAGCAAGGCAAAGCATGCAAGGCTATGGCAAGGTGAAACAAGGCTAAGGCACCACAACGCACGGCTGGGCAATGCACGGCCAGCCAAGGCAAAGGTAACGCAAGGCAAGGCACTGTGAGGCAAGGCAAGGCTAATGCACGACAGCGCAAGGCTAGGCAATGCACGGAAGGCAAGCAAAGAGTAACGGAAACCAAGGAAGGCAAGGGAAAGCAAGGCAAGGCAAGGGTAACGGAAGGAACGGCACGGCAAGGGGAAACAAGGCTAAGGCACGACAACGCAAGGCTAGGCAATGCACGGAAGGCAAGGCAAAGCAAGGCAAGGCAAGGGTAACGGAAGGGGCACGGCAAGGGGAAACAAGGCTAAGACACGGCAACGCACGGCTAGGCAATGCACGGCAAGGCAAGGAAAGGGTAACGCAAGGCAAGGCACGGTTTGGGGAGGCAAGGCTAATGCACGACAACGCAAGGCTAGGCAATGCACGGAAGGGAAGCAAAGAGTAACGGAAGGCAAAGAATGCAAGGCAAAGCAAGGGAACGCAAGCAAGGCTATGGCAAGGTGAAAAAAGGCTAAGGCACGACCACGCAAGGCTAGGCAATGCACGGAAGGCAAGCGAAGAGTAACGGAAGGCAAGGAAGGCAAGGGAAAGCAAGGCAAGGCAATGGTAACGGAAAGAACGGCACGGCAAGGGGAAACAAGGCTAAGGCACGAAAACGCAATGCTAGGCAATGCACTGCAAGGCAAGGAAAGGGTAACGCAAGGCAAGGCACGGTGAGGCAAGGCAAGGCTGATGCACGACAACGCACGGCTAGGCAATTCACGGCAAGGCAAGGAAAGGGTAACGCAAGGCAAGGCACGGTCAGGCGAGGCAAGGCTAAGGCATGACAACGCAAGGCTAGGCAATGCACGGAAGGCAAGCAAAGAGTAACGGAAGGCAAGGAATGCAAGGGAAAGCAGGGGAAGGCAAGGGTAACGAAAGGAACGGCACGGTAAGGGGAAAGAAGGCTAAGGCACGACAACACAGGGCTAGGCAATGCAGGGCAAGGCAAGGTAAGGGTAACGCAAGGCAAGGCACGGTCAGGCGAGGCAAGGCTAAGGCACGACAACGCAAGGCTAGGCAATGCACGGAAGGCAAGCAAAGAGTAACGGAACGCAAGGAAGGCAAGGGAAAGCAAGGGAAGGCAAGGTTAACGGAAGGAACGGCGCGGCAAGGGGAAAAAAGGCTAAGGCACGGCAACGCACGGCTAGGCAATGCAGGGCAAGGCAAGGAAATGGTAACGCAAGGCAAGGCACGGTTTGGGGAGGCAAGGCTAATGCACGACAACGCAAGGCTAGGCAGTGCACGGCTAGGCAAGGAAAGAGTAACGGAAGGAAAGGATGGCAAGGCAAAGCAAGGCAAGGCAAGTGTAACAAAAGGCAAGGCACGGCAAGGGGAAACAAGGCTAAGGAACTGCAACGCACGGCTAGGCAATGCACGGCCAGGCAAGCAAAGGATAACGCATGGCAAGGCACGGTAAGGCAAGACAAGGCTAATGCACGACAACGCACGGCTAGGCAATGCACGGCAAGGCAAGGAAAGGGTAACGCAAGGCAAGGCACTGTCAGGCGAGGCAAGGCTAATGCACGACAACGCAAGGCTAGGCAATGCACGGAAGGCAAGCAAAGAGTAACGGAAGGCAAGGAAGGCAAGGGAAAGCAAGGCAAGGCAAGGGTAACGGAAGGAACGGCTAGGCAAGGGGAAACAAGGCTAAGGCACGACAACGCAGGGCTAGGCAATGCACGGCAAGGCAAGGAAAGGGTAACGCAAGGCAAGGCACTGTCAGGCGAGGCAAAGCTAATGCACGACATCGCAAGGCTAGGCAGTGCACGGCTACGCAAGGAAAGAGTAACGGAAGGAAAGGAAGGCAAGGCAAAGCATGGCAAGGCAAGTGTAACAACAGGCACGGCACGGCAAGGGGAAACAAGGCTAAGGCACGACAACGCAAGGCTAGGCAATGCACGGAAGGCAAGCAAAGAGTAACGGAAGGCAAGGAATGCAAAGGAAAGCAGGGGAAGGGAAGGGTAACGAAGGGAACGGCAAGGTAAGGGGAAACAAGGCTAAGGCATGACAACAGAGGGCTAGGCAATGCAGGGCAAGGCAAGGAAAGGGTAACGCAAGGCAAGGCACGGTTTGGGGAGGCAAGGCTAATGCACGACAACGCAAGGCTAGGCAATGCACGGAAGGCAAGCAAAGAGTAACGGAAGGCAAGGAAGGCAAGGGAAAGCAAGGCAAGGCAAGGGTAACGGAAGGAACGGCACGGCAAGGGGAAACAAGGCTAAGGCACGGCAACGCACGGCTAGACAATGCACGGCAAGGCAAGGAAAGGGTAACGCAAGGCAAGGCACGGTAAGGCAAGGCGAGGCTAATGCACGACAACACACGGCTAGGCAATGCACGGCAAGGCAAGGAAATGGTAACGCAAGGCAAGGCACGGTTAGGCGAGGCAAGGCTAAGGCACGACAACGCAAGGCCAGGCAATGCACGGAAGGCAAGCAAAGAGTAACGGAAAGCAAGGAATGCACGGCAAAGCAAGGCAAAGCAAGCAAGCCTATGGCAAGATGAAACAAGGCTAAGGCACCACAACGCACGGCTAGGCAATGCACGGCCAGCCAAGGCAAAGGTAACGCAAGGCAAGGCACTGTGAGGCAAGGCAAGGCTAATGCACGACAGCGCAAGGCTAGGCAATGCACGGAAGGCAAGCAAAGAGTAACGGAAACTAAGGAAGGCAAGGGAAAGCAAGGCAAGGCAAGGGTAACGGAAGGAACGGCACGGCATGGGGAAACAAGGCTAAGGCACGACAACACGGGGCTAGGCAATGCAGGTTAAGGCAAGGAAAGGGTAACGCAAGGGAAGGCACGGTTTGGGGAGGCAAGGCTAATGCACGACAACGCAAGGCTAGGCAATGCACGGAAGGGAAGCAAAGAGTAACGGAAGGCAAGGAATGCAAGGCAAAGCAAGGGAACGCCAGCAAGGCTATGGCAAGGTGAAAAAAGGCTAAGGCACGACCACGCAAGGCTAGGCAATGCACGGAAGGAAAGCGAAGAGTAACGGAAGGCAAGGAAGGCAAGGGAAAGCAAGGCAAGGCAATGGTAACGGAAAGAACGGCACGGCAAGGGGAAACAAGGCTAAGGCACGACAACGCACTGCTAGGCAATGCACGGCAAGGCAAGGAAAGGGTAACGCCAGGCAAGGCACGGTGAGGCAAGGCAAGGCTGATGCACGACAACGCACGGCTAGGCAATTCACGGCAAGGCAAGGAAAGGGTAACGCAAGGCAAGGCACGGTCAGGCGAGGCAAGGCTAAGGCACGACAACGCAAGGCTAGGCAATGCACGGAAGGCAAGCAAAGAGTAACGGAAGGCAAGGAATGCAAGGGAAAGCAGGGGAAGGCAAGGGTAACGAAAGGAACGGCACGGTAAGGGGAAAGAAGGCTAAGGCACGACAACACAGTTCTAGGCAATGCAGGGCAAGGCAAGGTAAGGGTAACGCAAGGCAAGGCACGGTCAGGCGAGGCAAGGCTAAGGCACGAAAACGCAAGGCTAGGCAATGCACGGAAGGCAAGCAAAGAGTAACGGAACGCAAGGAAGGCAAGGGAAAGCAAGGGAAGGCAAGGTTAACGGAAGGAACGGCGCGGCAAGGGGAAACAAGGCTAAGGCACGGCAACGCACGGCTAGGCAATGCAGGGCAAGGCAAGGAAATGGTAACGCAAGGCAAGGCACGGTTTGGGGAGGCAAGGCTAATGCACGACAACGCAAGGCTAGGCAGTGCACGGCTAGGCAAGGAAAGAGTAACGGAAGGAAAGAATGGCAAGGCAAAGCAAGGCAAGGCAAGTGTAACAAAAGGCAAGGCACGGCAAGGGGTAACAAGGCTGAGGAACTGCAACGCACGGCTAGGCAATGCACGGCCAGGCAAGGAAAGGGTAACGCAAGGCAAGGCACGGTAAGGCAAGGCTAGGCAATGCACGGCAAGGCAAGGAAAGGGTAACGCAAGGCAAGGCACTGTCAGGCGAGGCAAGGCTAATGCACGACAGCGCAAGGCTAGGCAATGCACGGAAGGCAAGAAAAGAGTAACGGAAACCAAGGAAGGCAAGGGAAAGCAAGGCAAGGCAAGGTTAACGGAAGGAACGGCACGGCAAGGGGAAACAAGGCTAAGGCACGAAAACGCACGGCTAGGCAATGCACGGCAAGGCAAGGAAAGGTAACGCCAGGCAAGGCACGGTCAGGCAAGGCAAGGCTAATGCACGACAAGGCAAGGCTAGGCAGTGCACGGCAAGGCAAGGAAAGGGTAACGCAAGGCATGGCACTGTCAGACGAGGCAAGGCTAAGGCACGACAACGCAAGGCTAGGCAATGCACGGAAGGAAAGCAAAGAGTAACGGAAGGCAAGGAAAGCAAGGGAAAGCAAGGCAAGGCAAGGGTAACGGAAGGAACGGCACGGCAAGGGGAAACAAGGCTAAGGCACGGCAACGCACGGCTAGGCAATGCACGGCAAGGCAAGGAAAGGGTAACGCAAGGCAAGGCACGGTGAGGCAAGGCAAGGCTAATGCACGACAACGCAAGGCTAGGCAAGGCACGGCACGGAAGGCAAGCAAAGAGTAACGGAAGGCAAGGAAGGCAAGGGAAAGCAAGGCAACGCAAGCAAGGCTATGGCAAGGTGAAAAAAGGCTAAGGCACGACCACGCAAGGCTAGGCAATGCACGGAAGGCAAGCAAAGAGTAACGGAAGGCAAGGAAGGCAAGGGAAAGCAAGGGAAGGCAAGGTTAACGGAAGGAACGGCGCGGCAAGGGGAAACAAGGCTAAGGCACGGCAACGCACGGCTAGGCAATGCAGGGCAAGGCAAGGAAATGGTAACGCAAGGCAAGGCACGGTTTGGGGAGGCAAGGCTAATGCACGACAAAGCAAGGCTAGGCAATGCACGGCAAGGCAAGTAAAGGGTAACGCAAGGCAAGGCACGGTTAGGCGAGGCAAGGCTAATGCACGACAACGCAAGGCTAGGCAATGCACGGAAGGCAAGCAAAGAGTAACGGAAGGCAAGGAAGGCAAGGGAAAGCAGGGGAAGGCAAGGGTAACGGAAGGAACGGCACGGTAAGGGGAAACAAGGCTAAGGCACGACAACGCAAGGCTAGGCAATGCACGGAAGGCAAGCAAAGAGTAACGCAAGGCAAGGCACGGTCAGGCGAGGCAAGGGTAATGCACGAAAACGCAAGGCTACGCAGTGCACGGCTAGGCAAGGAAAGAGTAACGGAAGGAAAGGAAGGCAAGGCAAAGCAAGGCAAGGCACGTGTAACAAAAGGCACGGCAAGGCAAGGGGAAACAAGGCTAAGGCACGGCAACGCAAGGCTAAGCAATGCAAAGCCAGGCAAGGAAAGGGTAACGCAAGGCAAGGCACGGTAAGGCAAGGCGAGGCTAATGTACGACAACCCACGGCTAGGCAATGCACGGCAAGGCAAGGAAAGGGTAACGCAAGGCAAGGCACGGTTAGGCGAGGCAAGGCTAAGGCACGACACGCAAGGCTAGGCAATGCACGGAAGGCAAGCAAAGAGTAACGGAAGGCAAGGAATGCAAGGCAAAGCAAGGCAACGCAAGCAAGGCTATGGCAAGGTGAAAAAAGGCTAAGGCACGACAACGCAAGGCTAGGCAATGCACGGAAGGCAAGCAAACAGTAACGGAATGGAAGGAAGGCAAGGCAAAGCAAGGCAAAGCAAGCAAGGCTATGGCAAGGTGAAACAAGGCTGAGGCACCACAACGCACGGGTAGGCAATGCACGGCCAGCCAAGGAAAAGGTAACGCAAGGCAAGGCACTGTGAGGCAAGGCAAGGCTAATGCACGACAGCGCAAGGCTAGGCAATGCACGGAAGGCAAGAAAAGAGTAACGGAAACCAAGGAAGGCAAGGGAAAGCAAGGCAAGGCAAGGTTAACGGAAGGAACGGCACGGCAAGGGGAAACAAGGCTAAGGCACGAAAACGCACGGCTAGGCAATTCACGGCAAGGCAAGGAAAGGTAACGACAGGCAAGGCACGGTCAGGCAAGGCAAGGCTAATGCACGACAAGGCAAGGCTAGGCAGTGCACGGCAAGGCAAGGAAAGGGTAACGCAAGGCATGGCACTGTCAGACGAGGCAAGGCTAAGGCACGACAACGCAAGGCTAGGCAATGCACGGAAGGAAAGCAAAGAGTAACGGAAGGCAAGGAAAGCAAGGGAAAGCAAGGCAAGGCAAGGGTAACGGAAGGAACGGCACGGCAAGGGGAAACAAGGCTAAGGCACGACAACACAGGCTAGGCAACGCAGGGCAAGGCAAGTAAAGGGTAACGCAAGGCAAGGCACTGTTTGGGGAGGCAAGGCTAATGCACGACAACGCAAGGCTAGGCAATGCACGGAAGGCAAGCAAAGAGTAACGGAAGGCAAGGAATGCAAGGCAAAGCAAGGCAACGCAAGCAAGGCTATGGCAAGGTGAAAAAAGGCTAAGGCACGACCACGCAAGGCTAGGCAATGCACGGAAGGCAAGCAAAGAGTAACGGAACGCAAGGAAGGCAAGGGAAAGCAAGGGAACGCAAGGTTAATGGAAGGAACGGCGCGGCAAGAGGAAACAAGGCTAAGGCACGGCAACGCACGGCTAGGCAATGCAGGGCAAGGCAAGGAAATGGTAACGCAAGGCAAGGCACGGTTTGGGGAGGCAAGGCTAATGCACGACAACGCAAGGCTAGGCAATGCACGGAAGGCAAGCAAAGAGTAACGGAAGGCAAGGAAGGCAAGGGAAAGCAAGGCAAGGCAAGGGTAACGGAAGGAACGGCACGGCAAGGGGAAACAAGGCTAAGGCACGGCAACGCACGGCTAGGCAATGCACGGCAAGGCAAGGAAAGGGTAACGCAAGGCAAGGCACGGTGAGGCAAGGCAAGGCTGATGAACGACAACGCACGGCTAGGCAATGCACGGCAAGGCAAGGAAAGGGTAACGCAAGGCAAGGCACGGTCAGGCGAGGCAAGGCTAAGGCACGACAACGCAAGGCTAGGCAGTGCACGGCTAGGCAAGGAAAGAGTAACGGAAGGAAATAAAGGCAAGGCAAACAAGGCAAGGCAATTGTAACAAATGGCACGGCACGGCAAGGGGAAACAAGGCTAAGGCACGACAACGCAAGGCTAGGCAATGCACGGAAGGCAAGCAAAGAGTAACGGAAGGCAAGGAATGCAAAGGAAAGCAGGGGAAGGCAAGGGTAACGAAAGGAACGGCACGGCAAGGGGAAACAAGGCTAAGGCACGACAACGCACGGCTAGGCAATGCACGGCAAGGCACGGAAAGGGTAACGGAAGGCAAGGCACGGTTTGGGGAGGCAAGGCTAATGCACGACAACGCAAGGCTAGGCAATGCACGGAAGGCAAGCAAAGAGTAACGGAAGGCAAGGAAGGCAAGGGAAAGCACGGCAAGGCAAGGGTAACAGAAGGAACGGCACGGCAAGGGGAAACAAGGCTAAGGCACGGCAACGCACGGCTAGGCAATGCACGGCAAGGCAAGGAAAGGGTAACGCAAGGCAAGGCACGGTGAGGCAAGGCAAGGCTGATGCACGACAACGCACGGCTAGGCAATGCACGGCAAGGCAAAGAAAGGGTAACGCATGGCAAGGCACGGTCAGGAGAGGCAAGGGTAATGCACGAAAACGCAAGACTAGGCAATGCACGGAAGGCAAGCAAAGAGTAACGGAAGGCAAGGAAGGCAAGGGAAAGCAGGGGAAGGCAAGGGTAACGGAAGGAACGGCACGGTAAGGGGAAACAAGGCTAAGGCACGATAACGCAGGGCTACGCAATGCACGGCAAGGCAAGGAAAGGGTAACGCAAGGCAAGGCACGGTCAGGCGAGGCAAGGGTAATGCACGACAACGCACGGCTAGGCAATGCACGGCAAGGCAAGGAAAGGGTAACGGAAGGCACAGGAAGGGAAGGCAAGGCAAAGCAAGGCAAGGCAAGTGTAACAAAAGGCACGGCACGGCAAGGGGAAACAAGGCTAAGGCACGGCAACGCAAGGCTAAGCAATGCACGGCCAGGCAAGGAAAGGGTAACGCAAGGCAAGGCACGGTAAGGCAAGGCAAGGCTAATGCACGACAACGCACCGCTAGGCAATGCACGGCAAGGCAAGGAAAGGGTAACGCAAGGCAAGGCACGGTCAGGCGAGGCAAGGCTAAGGCACGACAACGCAAGGCTAGGCAATGCACGGAAGGCAAGCAAAGAGTAACGGAAGGCAAGGAAGGCAAGGCAAAGCAAGGCAACGCAAGCAAGGCTATGGCAAGGTGAAACAAGGCTAAGGCACGACAACGCACGGCTAGGCAATGCACGGCAAGGCAAGGAAAGGGTAACGCAAGGCAAGGCACTGTGAGGCAAGGCAAGGCTAATGCACGACAGCGCAAGGCTAAGCAATGCACGGAAGGCAAGCAAAGAGTAACGGAAACCAAGGAAGGCAAGGGAAAGCAAGGCAAGGCAAGGTTAACGGAAGGAACGGCACGGCAAGGGGAAACAAGGCTAAGGCACGAAAACGCACGGCTAGGCAATTCACGGCAAGGCAAGGAAATGTAACGCCAGGCAAGGCACGGTCAGGCAAGGCAAGGCTAATGCACGACAAGGCAAGGCTAGGCAGTGCAAGGCAAGGCAAGGAAAGGGTAACGCAAGGCATGGCACTGTCAGACGAGGCAAGGCTAAGGCACGACAACGCAAGGCTACACAATGCACGGAAGGCAAGCAAAGAGTAACGGAAGGCAAGGAAAGCAAGGGAAAGCAAGGCAAGGCAAGGGTAACGGAAGGAACGACACGGCAAGGGGAAACAAGGCTAAGGCACGACAACGCAGGAAAGGGTAACGCAAGGCAAGGCACGGTTTGGGGAGGCAAGGCTAATGCACGACAACGCAAGGCTAGGCAATGCACGGAAGGCAAGCAAAGAGTAACGGAAGGCAAGGAATGCAAGGCAAAGCAAGGCAACGCAAGCAAGGCTATGGCAAGGTGAAAAAAGGCTAAGGCACGACCACGCAAGGCTAGGCAATGCACGGAAGGCAAGCAAAGAGTAACGGAACGCAAGGAAGGCAAGGGAAAGCAAGGGAACGCAAGGTTAACGGAAGGAACGGCGCGGCAAGGGGAAACAAGGCTAAGGCACGGCAACGCACGGCTAGGCAATGCAGGGCAAGGCAAGGAAATGGTAACGCAAGGCAAGGCACGGTTTGGGGAGGCAAGGCTAATGCACGACAACGCAAGGCTAGGCAATGCACGGAAGGCAAGCAAAGAGTAACGGAAGGCAAGGAAGGCAAGGGAAAGCAAGGCAAGGCAAGGGTAACGGAAGGAACGGCACGGCAAGGGGAAACAAGGCTAAGGCACGGCAACGCACGGCTAGGCAATGCACGGCAAGGCAAGGAAAGGGTAACGCAAGGCAAGGCACGGTGAGGCAAGGCAAGGCTGATGCACGACAACGCACGGCTAGGCAATGCACGGCAAGGCAAGGAAAGGGTAACGCAAGGCAAGGCACGGTCAGGCGAGGCAAGGCTAAGGCACGACAACGCAAGGCTAGGCAGTGCACGGCTAGGCAAGGAAAGAGTAACGGAAGGAAATAAAGGCAAGGCAAACAAGGCAAGGCAATTGTAACAAATGGCACGGCACGGCAAGGGGAAACAAGGCTAAGGCACGGCAACGCAAGGCTAAGCAATGAACGGCCAGGCAAGGAAAGGGTAACGCAAGGCAAGGCACCGTCAGGCGAGGCAAAGCTAATGCACGACATCGCAAGGCTAGGCAGGGCACGGCTAGGCAAGGAAAGAGTAACGGAAGGAAAGGAAGGCAAGGCAAAGCATGGCAAGTCAAGTGTAACAACAGGCACGGCACGGCAAGGGGAAACAAGGCTAATGCACGACAACGCAAGGCTAGGCAATGCACGGAAGGCAAGCAAAGAGTAACGGAAGGCAAGGAATGCAAAGGAAAGCAGGGGAAGGCAAGGGTAACGGAAGGAACGGCACGGTAAGGGGAAACAAGGCTAAGGCACGACAACGCAGGGCTAGGCAATGCACGGCAAGGCACGGAAAGGGTAACGGAAGGCAAGGCACGGTTTGGGGAGGCAAGGCTAATGCACGACAACGCAAGGCTAGGCAATGCACGGAAGGCAAGCAAAGAGCAACGGAAGGCAAGGAAGGCAAGGGAAAGCACGGCAAGGCAAGGGTAACGGAAGGAACGGCACGGCAAGGGGAAACAAGGCTAAGGCACGACAACGCACGGCTAGGCAATGCACGGCAAGGCAAGGAAAGGGTAACGCAAGGCAAGGCACGGTCAGGCGAGGCAAGGGTAATGCACGACAACGCAAGGCTACGCAGTGCACGGCTTGGCAAGGAAAGAGTAACGGAAGGAAGGGAAGGCAAGGCAAAGCAAGGCAAGGCAAGTGCAACAAAAGGCACGGCACGGCAAGGGGAAACAAGGCTAAGGCACGGCAACGCAAGGCTAAGCAATGCACGGCCAGGCAAGGAAAGGGTAACGCAAGGCAAGGCACGGTAAGGCAAGGCAAGGCTAATGCACGACAACGCACCGCTAGGCAATGCACGGCAAGGCAAGGAAAGGGTAACGCAAGGCAAGGCACGGTTAGGCGAGGCAAGGCTAAGGCACGACAACGCAAGGCTAGGCAATGCACGGAAGGCAAGCAAAGAGTAACGGAAGGCAAGGAAGGCAAGGCAAAGCAAGGCAAAGCAAGCAAGGCTATGGCAAGGTGAAACAAGGCTAAGGCACGACAACGCAAGGCTAGGCAATGCACGGAAGGCAAGCAAAGACTAACGGAATGGAAGGAAGGCAAGGCAAAGCAAGGCAAAGCAAGCAAGGCTATGGCAAGGTGAAACAAGGCTAAGGCACGACAACGCACGGCTAGGCAATGCACGGCAAGGCAAGGAAATGGTAACGCAAGGCAAGGCACGGTGAGGCAAGGCAAGGCTAATGCACGACAGCGCAAGGCTAAGCAATGCACGGAAGGCAAGCAAAGAGTAACGGAAACCAAGGAAGGCAAGGGAATGCAAGGCAAGGCAAGGTTAACGGAAGGAACGGCACGGCAAGTGGAAACAAGGCTAAGGCACGGTAACGCACGGATAGGCAATGCAGGGCAAGGCAAGGAAATGGTAACGCAAGGCAAGGCAGGGTTTGGTGAGGCAAGGCTAATGCACGACAACGCAAAGCTAGGCCGTGCACGGCTAGGCAAGTAAAGAGTAACGGAAGGAAAGGAAGGCAAGGCAAAGCAAGGCAAGGCAAGTGTAACAAAAGGCAAGGCACGGCAAGGGGAAACAAGGCTAAGGAACGGCAACGCACGGCTATGCAATGCACGGCCAGGCAACGAAAGGGTAACGCAAGGCAAGGCACGGTAAGGCTAGACAAGGCTAATGCACGACAACGCACGGCTAGGCAATGCTCGGCAAGGCAAGGAAAGGGTAACGCAAGGCAAGGCACGGTCAGGCGAGGCAAGGCTAATGACGACAACGCAAGGCTAGGCAATGCACGGAAGGCAAGCAAAGAGTAACGGAAGGAAAGGAAGGCAAGGCAAAGCATGGCAAGGCAAGTGTAACAACAGGCACGGCACGGCAAGGGGAAACAAGGCTAAGGCACGAAAACGCAAGGCTAGGAAATGCACGGAAGGCAAGCAATGAGTAACGGAAGGCAAGGAATGCAAAGGAAAGCAGGGGAAGGGAAGGGTAAAGAAGGGAACGGCACGGTAAGGGGAAACAAGGCTAAGGCACGACAACGCAGGGCTAGGAAATGCACGGCAAGGCAAGGAAAGGGTAACGCAAGGCAAGGCACGGTAATGCAAGGCGAGGCTGATGCACGACAACGCACGGCTAGGCAATGCATGGCAAGGCAAGGAAAGGGTAACGCAAGGCAAGGCACGGTCAGGCGAGGCAAGGCTAATGCACGACAACGCAAGGCTAGGCAATGCACGGAAGGCAAGCAAAGAGTAACGGAACGCAAGGAAGGCAAGGGAAAGCAAGGCAAGGCAAGGTTAACGGAAGGAACGGCACGGCAAGGGGAAACAAGGCTAAGGCACGGTAACGCACGGCTAGGCAATGCAGGGCAAGGCAAGGAAATGGTAACGCAAGGCAAGGCACGGTTTGGGGAGGCAAGGCTAATGCACGACAACGCAAGGCTAGGCAGTGCACGGCTAGGCAAGGAAAGAGTAACGGAAGGAAAGGAAGTCAAGGCAAAGCAAGGCAAGGCAAGTGTAACAAAAGGCAGGGCACGGCAAGGGGAAACATGGCTAAGGAACGGCAACGCACGGCTAGGCAATGCACGGCCAAGCAAGGAAAGGGTAACGCAAGGCAAGGCACGGTAAGGCAAGACAAGGCTAATGCACGACAACGCACGGCTAGGCAATGCACGGCAAGGCAAGGAAAGGGTAACGCGAGGCAAGGCACTGTCAGGCGAGGCAAGGCTAATGCACGACAACGCAAGGCTAGGCAATGCACGGAAGGCAAGCAAAGAGTAACGGAAGGCAAGGAAGGCAAGGGAAAGCAGGGGAAGGCAAGGGTAACGGAAGGAACGGCACGGTAAGGGGAAACAAGGCTAAGGCACGACAACGCAGGGCTAGGCAATGCACGGCAAGGCAAGGAAAGGGTAACGCAAGGCAAGGCACAGTCAGGCGAGGCAAGGCTAAGGCACGACAACGCAAGGCTAAGCAATGCACGGCCAGGCAAGGAAAGAGTAACGGAAGGAAAGGAAGGCAAGGCAAAGCAAGGCAAGGCAAGTGTAACAAAAGGCACGGCAAGGCAAGGGGAAACAAGGCTAAGGCACGGCAACGCAAGGCTAAGCAATGCAAAGCCAGGCAAGGAAAGGGTAACGCAAGGCAAGGCACGGTAAGGCAAGGCGAGGCTAATGTACGACAACCCACGGCTAGGCAATGCACGGCAAGGCAAGGAAAGGGTAACGCAAGGCAAGGCACGGTCAGGCGAGGCAAGGCTAAGGCACGACACGCAAGGCTAGGCAATGCACGGAAGGCAAGCAAAGAGTAACGGAAGGCAAGGAATGCAAGGCAAAGCAAGGCAACGCAAGCAAGGCTATGGCAAGGTGAAAAAAGGCTAAGACACGACAACGCAAGGCTAGGCAATGCACGGAAGGCAAGCAAACAGTAACGGAATGGAAGGAAGGCAAGGCAAAGCAAGGCAAAGCAAGCAAGGCTATGGCAAGGTGAAACAAGGCTGAGGCACCACAACGCACGGGTAGGCAATGCACGGCCAGCCAAGGAAAAGGTAACGCAAGGCAAGGCACTGTGAGGCAAGGCAAGGCTAATGCACGACAGCGCAAGGCTAGGCAATGCACGGAAGGCAAGAAAAGAGTAACGGAAACCAAGGAAGGCAAGGGAAAGCAAGGCAAGGCAAGGTTAACGGAAGGAACGGCACGGCAAGGGGAAACAAGGCTAAGGCACGAAAACGCACGGCTAGGCAATGCACGGCAAGGCAAGGAAAGGTAACGCCAGGCAAGGCACGGTCAGGCAAGGCAAGGCTAATGCACGACAAGGCAAGGCTAGGCAGTGCACGGCAAGGCAAGGAAAGGGTAACGCAAGGCATGGCACTGTCAGACGAGGCAAGGCTAAGGCACGACAACGCAAGGCTAGGCAATGCACGGAAGGAAAGCAAAGAGTAACGGAAGGCAAGGAAAGCAAGGGAAAGCAAGGCAAGGCAAGGGTAACGGAAGGAACGGCACGGCAAGGGGAAACAAGGCTAAGGCACGACAACACAGGCTAGGCAACGCAGGGCAAGGCAAGTAAAGGGTAACGCAAGGCAAGGCACGGTTTGGGGAGGCAAGGCTAATGCACGACAACGCAAGGCTAGGCAATGCACGGAAGGCAAGCAAAGAGTAACGGAAGGCAAGGAATGCAAGGCAAAGCAAGGCAACGCAAGCAAGGCTATGGCAAGGTTAAAAAAGGCTAAGGCACGACCACGCAAGGCTAGGCAATGCACGGAAGGCAAGCAAAGAGTAACGGAACGCAAGGAAGGCAAGGGAAAGCAAGGGAACGCAAGGTTAACGGAAGGAACGGCGCGGCAAGGGGAAACAAGGCTAAGGCACGGCAACGCACGGCTAGGCAATGCAGGGCAAGGCAAGGAAATGGTAACGCAAGGCAAGGCACGGTTTGGGGAGGCAAGGCTAATGCACGACAAAGCAAGGCTAGGCAATGCACGGCAAGGCAAGGAAAGGGTAACGCAAGGGAAGGCACGGTTAGGCGAGGCAAGGCTAAGGCAAGACAACGCAAGGCTAGGCAATGCATGGAAGGCAAGCAAAGAGTAACGGAAGGCAAGGAAGGCCAGGGAAACCAAGGCAAGGCAAGGGTAACGGAAGGAACGGCTCGGCAAGGGGAAACAAGGCTAAGGCACGGCAACAACGGGGTAGGAAATGCACGGCAAGGCAAGGAAAGGGTAACGCAAGGCAAGGCACTGTCAGGCGAGGCAAAGCTAATGCACGACATCGCAAGGCTAGGCAGTACACGGCTACGCAAGGAAAGAGTAACGGAAGGAAAGGAAGGCAAGGCAAAGCATGGCAAGTCAAGTGTAACAACAGGCACGGCACGGCAAGGGGAAACAAGGCTAAGGCACGACAACGCAAGGCTAGGCAATGCACGGAAGGCAAGCAAAGAGTAACGGAAGGCAAGGAATGCAAAGGAAAGCAGGGGAAGGCAAGGGTAACGAAAGGAACGGCACGGTAAGGGGAAACAAGGGTAAGGCACGGCAACGCACGGCTAGGCAATGCACGGCAAGGCACGGAAAGGGTAACGGAAGGCAAGGCACGGTTTGGGGAGGCAAGGCTAATGCACGACAACGCAAGGCTAGGCAATGCACGGAAGGCAAGCAAAGAGTAACGGAAGGCAAGGAAGGCAAGGGAAAGCACGGCAAGGAAAGGGTAACGGAAGGAACGGCACGGCAAGGGGAAACAAGGCTAAGGCACGACAACGCAGGGCTAGGCAATGCACGGCAAGGCAAGGAAAGGGTAACGCAAGGCAAGGCACTGTCAGGCGAGGCAAAGCTAATGCACGACATCGCAAGGCTAGGCAGTGCACGGCTAGGCAAGGAAAGAGTAACGGAAGGAAAGGAAGGCAAGGCAAAGCATGGCAAGTCAAGTGTAACAACAGGCACGGCACGGCAAGGGGAAACAAGGCTAAGGCACGACATCGCAAGGCTAGGCAATGCACGGAAGGCAAGCAAAGAGTAACGGAAGGCAAGGAATGCAAAGGAAAGCAGGGGAAGGCAAGGGTAACGAAAGGAACGGCACGGTAAGGGGAAACAAGGGTAAGGCACGGCAACGCACGGCTAGGCAATGCACGGCAAGGCACGGAAAGGGTAACGGAAGGCAAGGCACGGTTTGGGGAGGCAAGGCTAATGCACGACAACGCAAGGCTAGGCAATGCACGGAAGGCAAGCAAAGAGAAACGGAAGGCAAGGAAGGCAAGGGAAAGCAAGGCAAGGAAAGGGTAACGGAAGGAACGGCACGGCAAGGGGAAACAAGGCTAAGGCACGACAACGCACGGCTAGGCAATGCACGGCAAGGCAAGGAAAGGGTAACGCAAGGCAAGGCACGGTCAGGCGAGGCAAGGCTGATGCACGACAACGCACGGCTAGGCAATGCACGGCAAGGCAAAGAAAGGGTAACGCATGGCAAGGCACGGTCAGGAGAGGCAAGGGTAATGCACGAAAACGGAAGACTAGGCAATGCACGGAAGGCAAGCAAAAAGTAACGGAAGGCAAGGAAGGCAAGGGAAAGCAGGGGAAGGCAAGGGTAAAGGAAGGAACGGCACGGTAAGGGGAAACAAGGCTAAGGCACGACAACGCAGGGCTAGGCAATGCACGGCAAGGCAAGGAAAGGGTAACGCAAGGCAAGGCACGGTCAGGCGAGGCAAGGGTAATGCACGACAACGCAAGGCTACGCAGTGCACGGCTTGGCAAGGAAAGAGTAACGGAAGGAAGGGAAGGCAAGGCAAAGCAAGGCAAGGCAAGTGTAACAAAAGGCACGGCACGGCAAGGGGAAACAAGGCTAAGGCACGGCAACGCAAGGCTAGGCAATGCACGGCCAGGCAAGGAAAGGGTAACGCAAGGCAAGGCACGGTAAGGCAAGGCAAGGCTAATGCACGACAACGCACGGCTAGGCAATGCACGGCAAGGCAAGGAAAGGGTAACGCAAGGCAAGGTACGGTTAGGCGAGGCAAGGCTAAGGCACGACAACGCAAGGCTAGGAAATGCACGGAAGGCAAGCAAAGAGTAACGGAAGGCAAGGAAGGCAAGGCAAAGCAAGGCAACGCAAGCAAGGCTATGGCAAGGTGAAAAAAGGCTAAGGCATGACAACGCAAGTCTAGGCAATGCACGGAAGGCAAGCAAAGAGTAACGGAATGGAAAGAAGGCAAGGCAAAGCAAGGCAAAGCAAGCAAGGCTATGGCAAGGTGAAACAAGGCTAA
>NW_027422443.1:0-82715 GCF_037893015.1 Macrotis lagotis
TAAGGCACGACAACGCAGGGCTAGCCAATGCACGGCAAGGAAAGGAAAGGGTAACGCAAGGCAAGGCACCGTTACGCGAGGCAAGGCTAGGGCACGACAACGCAAGGCTAGGCAATGCACGGAAGGCAAGCAAAGAGTAACGGAAGGCAAGGAAGGCAAGGGAAAGCAAGGCAAGGCAAGGGTAACGGAAGGAACGGCACGGCAAGGGGAAACAAGGCTAAGGCACGGCAACGCACGGCTAGGCAATGCACGGCAAGGCAAGGAAAGGGTAACGCAAGGCAAGGCACTGTCAGGCGAGGCAAGGCTAAGGCACGACAACGCAAGGCTAGGCAATGCACGGAAGGAAAGCAAAGAGAAACGGAAGGCAATGAAAGGAAGGGAAAGCAAGGCAAGGTAAGGGTAACGCAAGGCAAGGCACGGTGAGGCAAGGCAAGGCTTATGCACGACAACGCACGGCTAGGCAATTCACGGCAAGGCAAGGAACGGGTAACGCAAGGCAAGGCACGGTCAGGCGAGGCAAGGCTAAGGCACGACAACGCAAGGCTAGGCAATGCACGGAAGGCAAGCAAAGAGGAACGGAAGGCAAGGAAGGCTAGGGAAAGCAGGGAAAGGCAAGGGTAACGGAAGGAACGGCACGGTAAGGGCAAACAAGACTAAGGCACGACAACACAGGGCTAGGCAATGCAGGGCAAGGCAAGGAAATGGTAACGCAAGGCAAGGCACGGTTTGGGGAGGCAAAGCTAATGCACGACAACGCAAGGCTAGGCAGTGCACGGCTAGGCAAGGAAAGAGTAACGGAAGGAAAGGAAGGCAAGGCAAAGCAAGGCAAGGCAAGTGTAACAAAAGGCAAGGCACGGCAAGGGGAAACAAGGCTAAGGAACGGCAACGCACGGCTACGCAATGCACGGCCAGGCAAGGAAAGGGTAACGCAAGGCAAGGCACGGTAAGGCAAGACAAGGCTAATGCACGACAACGCACGGCTAGGCAATGCACGGCCAGGCAAGGAAAGGGTAACGCAAGGCAAGGAACGGTGAGGCAAGGCAAGGCAAATGCACGACAATGCACGGCTAGGCAATGCACGGCAAGGCAAGGAAAGGGTAACTCAAGGCAAGGCACCGTTACGCGAGGCAAGGCTAAGGCACGACAACGCAAGGCTAGGCAATGCACGGAAGGCAAGCAAAGAGTAACGGAAGGCAAGGAAGGCAAGGGAAAGCAAGGCAAGGGTAACGGAAGGAACGGCACGGCAAGGGGAAACAAGGCTAAGGCACGGCAACGCACGGCTAGGCAATGCACGGCAAGGCAAGGAAAGGGTAACGCAAGGCAAGGCACTGTTAGGCGAGGCAAGGCTAAGGCACGACAACGCAAGGCTAGGCAATGCACGGATGGAAAGCAAAGAGTAACGGAAGGCAATGAAAGGAAGGGAAAGCAAGGCAAGGTAAGGGTAACGCAAGGCAAGGCACGGTGAGGCAAGGCAAGGCTGATGCACGACAACGCACGGCTAGGCAATTCACGGCAAGGCAAGGAAAGGGTAACGCAACGCAAGGCACGGTCAGGCGAGGCAAGGCTAAGGCACGACAACGCAAGGCTAGGCAATGCACGGAAGGCAAGCAAAGAGGAACGGAAGGCAAGGAAGGCTAGGGAAAGCAGGGAAAGGCAAGGGTAACGGAAGGAACGGCACGGTAAGGGCAAACAAGACTAAGGCACGACAACACAGGGCTAGGCAATGCAGGGCAAGGCAAGGAAATGGTAACGCAAGGCAAGGCACGGTTTGGGGAGGCAAAGCTAATGCACGACAACGCAAGGCTAGGCAGTGCACGGCTAGGCAAGGAAAGAGTAACGAAAGGAAAGGAAGGCAAGGCAAAGCAAGGCAAGGCAAGTGTAACAAAAGGCAAGGCACGGCAAGGGGAAACAAGGCTAAGGAACGGCAACGCACGGCTACGCAATGCACGGCCAGGCAAGGAAAGGGTAACGCAAGGCAAGGCACGGTAAGGCAAGACAAGGCTAATGCACGACAACGCACGGCTAGGCAATGCACGGCCAGGCAAGGAAAGGGTAACGCAAGGCAAGGAACGGTGAGGCAAGGCAAGGCAAATGCACGACAACGCACGGCTAGGCAATGCACGGCAAGGCAAGGAAAGGGTAACTCAAGGCAAGGCACGGTCAGGCGAGGCAAGGCTAAGGCACGACAACGCAAGGCTAGGCAATGCACGGAAGGCAAGCAAAGAGTAACGGAAGGCAAGGAAGGCAAGGGAAAGCAGGGGAAGGCAAGGGTAACGAAAGGAACGGCACGGTAAGGGGAAACAAGGCTAAGGCACGACAACACAGGGCTAGGCAATGCACGGCAAGGCAAGGAAAGGGTAACGCAAGGCAAGGCACGGTGAAGCAAGGCAAGGCTGATGCACGACAACGCACGGCTAGGCAATGCACGGCAAGGCAAGGAAAGGGTAACGCAAGGCAAGGCACGGTCAGGCGAGGCAAGGCTAAGGCACGACAACGCAAGGCTAGGCAATGCACGGCAAGGCAAGGAAAGGGTAACGCAAGGCAAGGGACGGTAAGGCGCGGCAAGGCTAAGGCACGACAACGCAAGGCTAGGCAATAAACGGAAGGCAAGCAAAGAGTAACGGAAGGCAAGGAAGGCAAGGGAAAGCAGGGGAAGGCAAGGGTAACGGAAGGAACGGCACGGTAAGGGGAAACAAGGCTAAGGCACGACAACGCAGGGCTAGCCAATGCACGGCAAGGAAAGGAAAGGGTAACGCAAGGCAAGGCACCGTTACGCGAGGCAAGGCTAAGGCACGACAACGCAAGGCTACGCAATGCACGGAAGGCAAGCAAAGAGTAACGAAAGGCAAGGAAGGCAAGGGAAAGCAAGGGAAGGCAAGGGCAACGAAAGGAACGGCACGGCAAGGGGAAACAAGGCTAAGGCACGGCAACGCACGGCTAGGCAATGCACGGCCAGGCAAGGAAAGGGTAACGCAAGGCAAGGCACGGTAAGGCAAGACAAGGCTAATGCACGACAACGCACGGCTAGGCAATGCACGGCGAGGCAAGGAAAGGGTAACGCAAGGCAAGGCACCGTGAGGCAAGGCAAGGCAAATGCACGACAACGCACGGCTAGGCAATGCACGGCAAGGCAAGGAAAGGGTAACGCAAGGCAAGGCACGGTCAGGCGAGGCAAGGCTAAGGCACGACAACGCAAGGCTAGGCAATGAACGGAAGGCAAGCAAAGAGTAACGGAAGGCAAGGAAGGCAAGGGAAAGCAAGGGAAGGCAAGGGCAACGAAAGGAACGGCACGGTAAGGGGAAACAAAGCTAAAGCACGACAATGCAGGGCTAGGCAATGCACGGCAAGGCAAGGAAAGGGTAACGCAAGGCAAAGCACGGTGAGGCAAGACAAGGCAAATGCACGACAACGCACGGCTAGGCAATGCACGGCAAGGCAAGGAAAGGGTAACTCAAGGCAAGGCACGGTCAGGCGAGGCAAGGCTAAGGCACGACAACGCAAGGCTAGGCAATGCACGGAAGGCAAGCAAAGAGTAACGGAAGGCAAGGAAGGCAAGGGAAAGCAGGGGAAGGCAAGGGTAACGAAAGGAACGGCACGGTAAGGGGAAACAAGGCTAAGGCACGACAACACAGGGCTAGGCAATGCAGGGCAAGGCAAGGAAAGGGTAACGCAAGGCAAGGCACGGTTTGGGGAGGAAGGCGAATGCACGACAACGCAAGGCTAGGCAATGCACGGAAGGCAAGCAAAGAGTAACGGAAGGCAAGGAAGGCAAGGGAAAGCAAGGCAAGGCAAGGGTAACAGAAGGAACGGCACGGCAAGGGGAAACAAGGCTAAGGCACGGCAACGCACGGCTAGGCAATGCACGGCAAGGCAAGGAAAGGGTAACGCAAGGCAAGGCACGGTGAGGCAAGGCAAGGCTGATGCACGACAACGCACGGCTAGGCAATGCACGGCAAGGAAAGGAAAGGGTAACGCAAGGCAAGGCACCGTTACGCGAGGCAAGGCTAGGGCACGACAACGCAAGGCTAGGCAATGCACGGAAGGCAAGCAAAGAGTAACGGAAGGCAAGGAAGGCAAGGGAAAGCAAGGCAAGGCAAGGGTAACGGAAGGAACGGCACGGCAAGGGGAAACAAGGCTAAGGCACGGCAACGCACGGCTAGGCAATGCACGGCAAGGCAAGGAAAGGGTAACGCAAGGCAAGGCACTGTCAGGCGAGGCAAGGCTAAGGCACGACAACGCAAGGCTAGGCAATGCACGGAAGGAAAGCAAAGAGTAACGGAAGGCAATGAAAGGAAGGGAAAGCAAGGCAAGGTAAGTGTAAGGCAAGGCAAGGCACGGTGAGGCAAGGCAAGGCTGATGCACGACAACTCACGGCTAGGCAATTCACGGCAAGGCAAGGAAAGGGTAACGCAAGGCAAGGCACGGTCAGGCGAGGCAAGGCTAAGGCACGACAACGCAAGGCTAGGCAATGCACGGAAGGCAAGCAAAGAGGAACGGAAGGCAAGGAAGGCTAGGGAAAGCAGGGAAAGGCAAGGGTAACGGAAGGAACGGCACGGTAAGGGCAAACAAAACTAAGGCACGACAACACAGGGCTAGGCAATGCAGGGCAAGGCAAGGAAATGGTAACGCAAGGCAAGGCACGGTTTGGGGAGGCAAAGCTAATGCACGACAACGCAAGGCTAGGCAATGCACGGCAAGGCAAGGAAAGGGTAACTCAAGGCAAGGCACGTTCAGGCGAGGCAAGGCTAAGGCACGACAACGCAAGGCTAGGCAATGCACGGAAGGCAAGCAAAGAGTAACGGAAGGCAAGGAAGGCAAGGGAAAGCAGGGGAAGGCAAGGGTAACGAAAGGAACGGCACGGTAAGGGGAAACAAGGCTAAGGCACGACAACACAGGGCTAGGCAATGCACGGCAAGGCAAGGAAAGGGTAACGCAAGGCAAGGCACGGTGAAGCAAGGCAAGGCTGATGCACGACAACGCACGGCTAGGCAATGCACGGCAAGGCAAGGAAAGGGTAACGCAAGGCAAGGCACGGTCAGGCGAGTCATGGCTAAGGCACGACAACGCAAGGCTAGGCAATGCACGGCAAGGCAAGGAAAGGGTAACGGAAGGCAAGGCACGGTTTGGGGAGGAAGGCGAATGCACGACAACGCAAGGCTAGGCAATGCACGGAAGGCAAGCAAAGAGTAACGGAAGGCAAGGAAGGCAAGGGAAAGCAGGGGAAGGCAAGGGTAACGAAAGGAACGGCACGGTAAGGGGAAACAAGGCTAAGGCACGACAACACAGGGCTAGGCAATGCAGGGCAAGGCAAGGAAAGGGTAACGCAAGGCAAGGCACGGTTTGGGGAGGAAGGCGAATGCACGACATCGCAAGGCTAGGCAATGCACGGAAGGCAAGCAAAGAGTAACGGAAGGCAAGGAAGGCAAGGGAAAGCAAGGCAAGGCAAGGGTAACAGAAGGAACGGCACGGCAAGGGCAAACAAGGCTAAGGCACGGCAACGCACGGCTAGGCAATGCACGGCAAGGCAAGGAAAGGGTAACGCAAGGCAAGGCACGGTGAGGCAAGGCAAGGCTGATGCACGACAACGCACGGCTAGGCAATGCACGGCAAGGCAAGGAAAGGGTAACGCAAGGCAAGGCACGGTCAGGCGAGGCAAGGCTAAGGCACGACAACGCAAGGCTAGGCAATGCACGGCAAGGCAAGGAAAGGGTAACGCAAGGCAAGGCACGGTAAGGCGCGCCAAGGCTAAGGCACGACAACGCAAGGCTAGGCAATAAACGGAAGGCAAGCAAAGAGTAACGGAAGGCAAGGAAGGCAAGGGAAAGCAGGGGAAGGCAAGGGTAACGAAAGGAACGGCACGGTAAGGGGAAACAAGGCTAAGGCACGACAACACGACAACACAGGGCTAGGCAATGCACGGCAAGGCAAGGAAAGGGTAACGCAAGGCAAGGCACGGTGAAGCAAGGCAAGGCTGATGCACGACAACGCACGGCTAGGCAATGCACGGCAAGGCAAGGAAAGGGTAACGCAAGGCAAGGCACGGTCAGGCGAGGCAAGGCTAAGGCACGACAACGCAAGGCTAGGCAATGCACGGCAAGGCAAGGAAAGGGTAACGGAAGGCAAGGCACGGTTTGGGGAGGAAGGCGAATGCACGACAACGCAAGGCTAGGCAATGCACGGAAGGCAAGCAAAGAGTAACGGAAGGCAAGGAAGGCAAGGGAAAGCAAGGCAAGGCAAGGGTAACAGAAGGAACGGCACGGCAAGGGGAAACAAGGCTAAGGCACGGCAACGCACGGCTAGGCAATGCACGGCAAGGCAAGGAAAGGGTAACGCAAGGCAAGGCACGGTGAGGCAAGGCAAGGCTGATGCACGACAACGCACGGCTAGGCAATGCACGGCAAGGCAAGGAAAGGGTAACGCAAGGCAAGGCACGGTCAGGCGAGGCATGGCTAAGGCACGACAACGCAAGGCTAGGCAATGCACGGCAAGGCAAGGAAAGGGTAACGGAAGGCAAGGCACGGTAAGGCGCGGCAAGGCTAAGGCACGACAACGCAAGGCTAGGCAGTAAACGGAAGGCAAGCAACGAGTAACGGAAGGCAAGGAAGGCAAGGGAAAGCAGGGGAAGGCAAGGGTAACGGAAGGAACGGCACGGTAAGGGGAAACAAGGCTAAGGCACGACAACGCAGGGCTAGCCAATGCACGGCAAGGAAAGGAAAGGGTAACGCAAGGCAAGGCACCGTTACGCGAGGCAAGGCTAGGGCACGACAACGCAAGGCTAGGCAATGCACGGAAGGCAAGCAAAGAGTAACGGAAGGAAAGGAAGGCAAGGGAAAGCAAGGCAAGGCAAGGGTAACGGAAGGAACGGCACGGCAAGGGGAAACAAGGCTAAGGCACGGCAACGCACGGCTAGGCAATGCACGGCAAGGCAAGGAAAGGGTAACGCAAGGCAAGGCACTGTCAGGCGAGGCAAGGCTAAGGCACGACAACGCAAGGCTAGGCAATGCACGGAAGGAAAGCAAAGAGAAACGGAAGGCAATGAAAGGAAGGGAAAGCAAGGCAAGGTAAGGGTAACGCAAGGCAAGGCACGGTGAGGCAAGGCAAGGCTTATGCACGACAACGCACGGCTAGGCAATTCACGGCAAGGCAAGGAACGGGTAACGCAAGGCAAGGCACGGTCAGGCGAGGCAAGGCTAAGGCACGACAACGCAAGGCTAGGCAATGCACGGAAGGCAAGCAAAGAGGAACGGAAGGCAAGGAAGGCTAGGGAAAGCAGGGAAAGGCAAGGGTAACGGAAGGAACGGCACGGTAAGGGCAAACAAGACTAAGGCACGACAACACAGGGCTAGGCAATGCAGGGCAAGGCAAGGAAATGGTAACGCAAGGCAAGGCACGGTTTGGGGAGGCAAAGCTAATGCACGACAACGCAAGGCTAGGCAGTGCACGGCTAGGCAAGGAAAGAGTAACGGAAGGAAAGGAAGGCAAGGCAAAGCAAGGCAAGGCAAGTGTAACAAAAGGCAAGGCACGGCAAGGGGAAACAAGGCTAAGGAACGGCAACGCACGGCTACGCAATGCACGGCCAGGCAAGGAAAGGGTAACGCAAGGCAAGGCACGGTAAGGCAAGACAAGGCTAATGCACGACAACGCACGGCTAGGCAATGCACGGCCAGGCAAGGAAAGGGTAACGCAAGGCAAGGAACGGTGAGGCAAGGCAAGGCAAATGCACGACAACGCACGGCTAGGCAATGCACGGCAAGGCAAGGAAAGGGTAACTCAAGGCAAGGCACGGTCAGGCGAGGCAAGGCTAAGGCACGACAACGCAAGGCTAGGCAATGCACGGAAGGCAAGCAAAGAGTAACGGAAGGCAAGGAAGGCAAGGGAAAGCAGGGGAAGGCAAGGGTAACGAAAGGAACGGCACGGTAAGGGGAAACAAGGCTAAGGCACGACATCACAGGGCTAGGCAATGCACGGCAAGGCAAGGAAAGGGTAACGCAAGGCAAGGCACGGTGAAGCAAGGCAAGGCTGATGCACGACAACGCACGGCTAGGCAATGCACGGCAAGGCAAGGAAAGGGTAACGCAAGGCAAGGCACGGTCAGGCGAGGCAAGGCTAAGGCACGACAACGCAAGGCTAGGCAATGCACGGCAAGGCAAGGAAAGGGTAACGCAAGGCAAGGGACGGTAAGGCGCGGCAAGGCTAAGGCACGACAACGCAAGGCTAGGCAATAAACGGAAGGCAAGCAAAGAGTAACGGAAGGCAAGGAAGGCAAGGGAAAGCAGGGGAAGGCAAGGGTAACGGAAGGAACGGCACGGTAAGGGGAAACAAGGCTAAGGCACGACAACGCAGGGCTAGCCAATGCACGGCAAGGAAAGGAAAGGGTAACGCAAGGCAAGGCACCGTTACGCGAGGCAAGGCTAAGGCACGACAACGCAAGGCTACGCAATGCACGGAAGGCAAGCAAAGAGTAACGAAAGGCAAGGAAGGCAAGGGAAAGCAAGGGAAGGCAAGGGCAACGAAAGGAACGGCACGGCAAGGGGAAACAAGGCTAAGGCACGGCAACGCACGGCTAGGCAATGCACGGCCAGGCAAGGAAAGGGTAACGCAAGGCAAGGCACGGTAAGGCAAGACAAGGCTAATGCACGACAACGCACGGCTAGGCAATGCACGGCGAGGCAAGGAAAGGGTAACGCAAGGCAAGGCACCGTGAGGCAAGGCAAGGCAAATGCACGACAACGCACGGCTAGGCAATGCACGGCAAGGCAAGGAAAGGGTAACGCAAGGCAAGGCACGGTCAGGCGAGGCAAGGCTAAGGCACGACAACGCAAGGCTAGGCAATGAACGGAAGGCAAGCAAAGAGTAACGGAAGGCAAGGAAGGCAAGGGAAAGCAAGGGAAGGCAAGGGCAACGAAAGGAACGGCACGGTAAGGGGAAACAAAGCTAAAGCACGACAATGCAGGGCTAGGCAATGCACGGCAAGGCAAGGAAAGGGTAACGCAAGGCACAGCACGGTGAGGCAAGACAAGGCAAATGCACGACAACGCACGGCTAGGCAATGCACGGCAAGGCAAGGAAAGGGTAACTCAAGGCAAGGCACGGTCAGGCGAGGCAAGGCTAAGGCACGACAACGCAAGGCTAGGCAATGCACGGAAGGCAAGCAAAGAGTAACGGAAGGCAAGGAAGGCAAGGGAAAGCAGGGGAAGGCAAGGGTAACGAAAGGAACGGCACGGTAAGGGGAAACAAGGCTAAGGCACGACAACACAGGGCTAGGCAATGCAGGGCAAGGCAAGGAAAGGGTAACGCAAGGCAAGGCACGGTTTGGGGAGGAAGGCGAATGCACGACAACGCAAGGCTAGGCAATGCACGGAAGGCAAGCAAAGAGTAACGGAAGGCAAGGAAGGCAAGGGAAAGCAAGGCAAGGCAAGGGTCACAGAAGGAACGGCACGGCAAGGGGAAACAAGGCTAAGGCACGGCAACGCACGGCTAGGCAATGCACGGCAAGGCAAGGAAAGGGTAACGCAAGGCAAGGCACGGTGAGGCAAGGCAAGGCTGATGCACGACAACGCACGGCTAGGCAATGCACGGCAAGGAAAGGAAAGGGTAACGCAAGGCAAGGCACCGTTACGCGAGGCAAGGCTAGGGCACGACAACGCAAGGCTAGGCAATGCACGGAAGGCAAGCAAAGAGTAACGGAAGGCAAGGAAGGCAAGGGAAAGCAAGGCAAGGCAAGGGTAACGGAAGGAACGGCACGGCAAGGGGAAACAAGGCTAAGGCACGGCAACGCACGGCTAGGCAATGCACGGCAAGGCAAGGAAAGGGTAACGCAAGGCAAGGCACTGTCAGGCGAGGCAAGGCTAAGGCACGACAACGCAAGGCTAGGCAATGCACGGAAGGAAAGCAAAGAGTAACGGAAGGCAATGAAAGGAAGGGAAAGCAAGGCAAGGTAAGTGTAACGCAAGGCAAGGCACGGTGAGGCAAGGCAAGGCTGATGCACGACAACTCACGGCTAGGCAATTCACGGCAAGGCAAGTAAAGGGTAACGCAAGGCAAGGCACGGTCAGGCGAGGCAAGGCTAAGGCACGACAACGCAAGGCTAGGCAATGCACGGAAGGCAAGCAAAGAGGAACGGAAGGCAAGGAAGGCTAGGGAAAGCAGGGAAAGGCAAGGGTAACGGAAGGAACGGCACGGTAAGGGCAAACAAAACTAAGGCACGACAACACAGGGCTAGGCAATGCAGGGCAAGGCAAGGAAATGGTAACGCAAGGCAAGGCACGGTTTGGGGAGGCAAAGCTAATGCACGACAACGCAAGGCTAGGCAATGCACGGCAAGGCAAGGAAAGGGTAACTCAAGGCAAGGCACGGTCAGGCGAGGCAAGGCTAAGGCACGACAACGCAAGGCTAGGCAATGCACGGAAGGCAAGCAAAGAGTAACGGAAGGCAAGGAAGGCAAGGGAAAGCAGGGGAAGGCAAGGGTAACGAAAGGAACGGCACGGTAAGGGGAAACAAGGCTAAGGCACGACAACACAGGGCTAGGCAATGCACGGCAAGGCAAGGAAAGGGTAACGCAAGGCAAGGCACGGTGAAGCAAGGCAAGGCTGATGCACGACAACGCACGGCTAGGCAATGCACGGCAAGGCAAGGAAAGGGTAACGCAAGGCAAGGCACGGTCAGGCGAGGCATGGCTAAGGCACGACAACGCAAGGCTAGGCAATGCACGGCAAGGCAAGGAAAGGGTAACGGAAGGCAAGGCACGGTTTGGGGAGGAAGGCGAATGCACGACAACGCAAGGCTAGGCAATGCACGGAAGGCAAGCAAAGAGTAACGGAAGGCAAGGAAGGCAAGGGAAAGCAAGGCAAGGCAAGGGTAACAGAAGGAACGGCACGGCAAGGGGAAACAAGGCTAAGGCACGGCAACGCACGGCTAGGCAATGCACGGCAAGGCAAGGAAAGGGTAACGCAAGGCAAGGCACGGTGAGGCAAGGCAAGGCTGATGCACGACAACGCACGGCTAGGCAATGCACGGCAAGGCAAGGAAAGGGTAACGCAAGGCAAGGCACGGTCAGGCGAGGCATGGCTAAGGCACGACAACGCAAGGCTAGGCAATGCACGGCAAGGCAAGGAAAGGGTAACGGAAGGCAAGGCACGGTAAGGCGCGGCAAGGCTAAGGCACGACAACGCAAGGCTAGGCAGTAAACGGAAGGCAAGCAACGAGTAACGGAAGGCAAGGAAGGCAAGGGAAAGCAGGGGAAGGCAAGGGTAACGGAAGGAACGGCACGGTAAGGGGAAACAAGGCTAAGGCACGACAACGCAGGGCTAGCCAATGCACGGCAAGGAAAGGAAAGGGTAACGCAAGGCAAGGCACCGTTACGCGAGGCAAGGCTAGGGCACGACAACGCAAGGCTAGGCAATGCACGGAAGGCAAGCAAAGAGTAACGGAAGGAAAGGAAGGCAAGGGAAAGCAAGGCAAGGCAAGGGTAACGGAAGGAACGGCACGGCAAGGGGAAACAAGGCTAAGGCACGGCAACGCACGGCTAGGCAATGCACGGCAAGGCAAGGAAAGGGTAACGCAAGGCAAGGCACTGTCAGGCGAGGCAAGGCTAAGGCACGACAACGCAAGGCTAGGCAATGCACGGAAGGAAAGCAAAGAGAAACGGAAGGCAATGAAAGGAAGGGAAAGCAAGGCAAGGTAAGGGTAACGCAAGGCAAGGCACGGTGAGGCAAGGCAAGGCTTATGCACGACAACGCACGGCTAGGCAATTCACGGCAAGGCAAGGAACGGGTAACGCAAGGCAAGGCACGGTCAGGCGAGGCAAGGCTAAGGCACGACAACGCAAGGCTAGGCAATGCACGGAAGGCAAGCAAAGAGGAACGGAAGGCAAGGAAGGCTAGGGAAAGCAGGGAAAGGCAAGGGTAACGGAAGGAACGGCACGGTAAGGGCAAACAAGACTAAGGCACGACAACACAGGGCTAGGCAATGCAGGGCAAGGCAAGGAAATGGTAACGCAAGGCAAGGCACGGTTTGGGGAGGCAAAGCTAATGCACGACAACGCAAGGCTAGGCAGTGCACGGCTAGGCAAGGAAAGAGTAACGGAAGGAAAGGAAGGCAAGGCAAAGCAAGGCAAGGCAAGTGTAACAAAAGGCAAGGCACGGCAAGGGGAAACAAGGCTAAGGAACGGCAACGCACGGCTACGCAATGCACGGCCAGGCAAGGAAAGGGTAACGCAAGGCAAGGCACGGTAAGGCAAGACAAGGCTAATGCACGACAACGCACGGCTAGGCAATGCACGGCCAGGCAAGGAAAGGGTAACGCAAGGCAAGGAACGGTGAGGCAAGGCAAGGCAAATGCACGACAATGCACGGCTAGGCAATGCACGGCAAGGCAAGGAAAGGGTAACTCAAGGCAAGGCACGGTCAGGCGAGGCAAGGCTAAGGCACGACAACGCAAGGCTAGGCAATGCACGGAAGGCAAGCAAAGAGTAACGGAAGGCAAGGAAGGCAAGGGAAAGCAGGGGAAGGGAAGGGTAACGAAAGGAACGGCACGGTAAGGGGAAACAAGGCTAAGGCACGACAACACAGGGCTAGGCAATGCACGGCAAGGCAAGGAAAGGGTAACGCAAGGCAAGGCACGGTGAAGCAAGGCAAGGCTGATGCACGACAACGCACGGCTAGGCAATGCACAGCAAGGCAAGGAAAGGGTAACGCAAGGCAAGGCACGGTCAGGCGAGGCAAGGCTAAGGCACGACAACGCAAGGCTAGGCAATGCACGGCAAGGCAAGGAAAGGGTAACGCAAGGCAAGGCACGGTAAGGCGCGGCAAAGCTAAGGCACGACAACGCAAGGCTAGGCAATAAACGGAAGGCAAGCAAAGAGTAACGGAAGGCAAGGAAGGCAAGGGAAAGCAGGGGAAGGCAAGGGTAACGGAAGGAACGGCACGGTAAGGGGAAACAAGGCTAAGGCACGACAACGCAGGGCTAGCCAATGCACGGCAAGGAAAGGAAAGGGTAACGCAAGGCAAGGCACCGTTACGCGAGGCAAGGCTAGGGCACGACAACGCAAGGCTAGGCAATGCACGGAAGGCAAGCAAAGAGTAACGGAAGGCAAGGAAGGCAAGGGAAAGCAAGGCAAGGCAAGGGTAACGGAAGGAACGGCACGCCAAGGGGAAACAAGGCTAAGGCACGGCAACGCACGGCTAGGCAATGCACGGCAAGGCAAGGAAAGGGTAACGCAAGGCAAGGCACTGTCAGGCGAGGCAAGGCTAAGGCACGACAACGCAAGGCTAGGCAATGCACGGAAGGAAAGCAAAGAGTAACGGAAGGCAATGAAAGGAAGGGAAAGCAAGGCAAGGTAAGGGTAACGCAAGGCAAGGCACGGTGAGGCAAGGCCAGGCTGATGAACGACAACGCACGGCTAGGCAATTCACGGCAAGGCAAGGAAAGGGCAACGCAAGGCAAGGCAGAGTAACGGAAGGCAAGGAAGGCAAGGGAAAGCAAGGGAAGGCAAGGGTAACGAAAGGAACGGCACGGTAAGGGGAAACAAGGCTAAGGCACGACAACACAGGGCTAGGCAATGCACGGCTAGGCAAGGAATTAGTAACGGAAGGAAAGGAAGGCAATGCAAAGCAAGGCAAGGCAAGTGTAAGAAAAGGCAAGGCACGGCAAGGGGAAACAAAGCTAAGGAACGGCAACGCACGGCTACGCAATGCACGGCCAGGCAAGGAAAGGGTAACGCAAGGCAAGGCACGGTAAGGCAAGACAAGGCTAATGCACGACAATGCGCAGCTAGGCAATGCACGGCCAGGCAAGGAAAGGGTAACGCAAGGCAAGGCACGGTCAGGCGAGGCAAGGCTAAGGCACGACAACGCAAGGCTAGGCAATGAACGGAAGGCAAGCAAAGAGTAACGGAAGGCAAGGAAGGCAAGGGAAAGCAAGGGAAGGCAAGGGCAACGAAAGGAACGGCACGGTAAGGGGAAACAAAGCTAAGGCACGACAATGCAGGGCTAGGCAATGCACGGCAAGGCAAGGAAAGGGTAACGCAAGGCAAAGCACGGTGAGGCAAGACAAGGCAAATGCACGACAACGCACGGCTAGGCAATGCACGGCAAGGCAAGGAAAGGGTAAGGCAAGGCAAGGCACGGTAAGGCGCGGCAAGGCTAAGGCACGACAACGCAAGGCTAGGCAATGCACGGCAAGGCAAGGAAAGGGTAACGCAAGGCAAGGCACGGTAAGGCGCGGCAAGGCTAAGGCACGACAACGCAAGGCTAGGCAATAAACGGAAGGCAAGCAAAGAGTAACGGAAGGCAAGGAAGGCAAGGGAAAGCAGGGGAAGGCAAGGGTAACGGAAGGAACGGCACGGTAAGGGGAAACAAGGCTAAGGCACGACAACGCAGGGCTAGCCAATGCACGGCAAGGAAAGGAAAGGGTAACGCAAGGCAAGGCACCGTTACGCGAGGCAAGGCAAAGGCACGACAACGCAGGGCTAGCCAATGCACGGCAAGGAAAGGAAAGAGTAACGCAAGGCAAGGCACCGTTACGCGAGGCAAGGCTAAGGCACGACAACGCAAGGCTAGGCAATGAACGGAAGGCAAGCAAAGAGTAACGGAAGGCAAGGAAGGCAAGCGAAAGCAAGGGAGGCAAGGGCAACGAAAGGAACGGCACGGTAAGGGGAAACAAAGCTAAGGCACGACAATGCAGGGCTAGGCAATGCACGGCAAGGCAAGGAAAGGGTAACGCAAGGCAAAGCACGGTGAGGCAAGACAAGGCAAATGCACGACAACGCACGGCTAGGCAATGCACGGCAAGGCAAGGAAAGGGTAACTCAAGGCAAGGCACGGTCAGGCGAGGCAAGGCTAAGGCACGACAACGCAAGGCTAGGCAATGCACGGAAGGCAAGCAAAGAGTAACGGAAGGCAAGGAAGGCAAGGGAAAGCAGGGGAAGGCAAGGGTAACGAAAGGAACGGCACGGTAAGGGGAAACAAGGTTAAGGCACGACAACACAGGGCTAGGCAATGCAGGGCAAGGCAAGGAAAGGGTAACGCAAGGCAAGGCACGGTTTGGGGAGGAAGGCGAATGCACGACAACGCAAGGCTAGGCAATGCACGGAAGGCAAGCAAAGAGTAACGGAAGGCAAGGAAGGCAAGGGAAAGCAAGGCAAGGCAAGGGTAACAGTAGGAACGGCACGGCAAGGGGAAAGAAGGCTAAGGCACGGCAACGCACGGCTAGGCAATGAACGGAAAGGCAAGGAAAGGGTAACGCAAGGCAAGGCACGGTGAGGCAAGGCAAGGCTGATGCACGACAACGCACGGCTAGGCAATGCACGGCAAGGCAAGGAAAGGGTAACACAAGGCAAGGCACGGTCAGGCGAGGCAAGGCTAAGGCACGACAACGCAAGGCTAGGCAATGCACGGCAAGGCAAGGAAAGGGTAACGCAAGGCAAGGCACGGTAAGGCGCGGCAAGGCTAAGGCACGACAACGCAAGGCTAGGCAATAAACGGAAGGCAAGCAAAGAGTAACGGAAGGCAAGGAAGGCAAGGGAAAGCAGGGGAAGGCAAGGGTAACGGAAGGAACGGCACGGTAAGGGGAAACAAGGCTAAGGCACGACAACGCAGGGCTAGCCAATGCACGGCAAGGAAAGGAAAGGGTAAAGCCAGGCAAGGCCCCGTTACGCGAGGCAAGGCTAAGGCACGACAACGCAAGGCTAGGCAATGCACGGAAGGCAAGCAAAGAGTAACGGAAGGCAAGGAAGGCAAGGGAAAGCAAGGCAAGGCAAGGGTAACGGAAGGAACGGCACGGCAAGGGGAAACAAGGCTAAGGCACGGCAACGCACGGCTAGGCAATGCACGGTAAGGCAAGGAAAGGGTAACGCAAGGCAAGGCACTGTCAGGCGAGGCAAGGCTAAGGCACGACAACGCAAGGCTAGGCAATGCACGGATGGAAAGCAAAGAGTAACGGAAGGCAATGAAAGTAAGGGAAAGCAAAGCAAGGTAAGGGTAACGCAAGGCAAGGCACGGTGAGGCAAGGCAAGGCTGATGCACGACAATGCACGGCTAGGCAATGCACGGCCAGGCAAGGAAAGGGTAACGCAAGGCAAGGCACGGTCAGGCGAGGCAAGGCTAAGGCACGACAACGCAAGGCTAGGCAATGCACGGAAGGCAAGCAAAGAGGAACGGAAGGCAAGGAAGGCTAGGGAAAGCAGGGAAAGGCAAGGGTAACGGAAGGAACGGCACGGTAAGGGCAAACAATACTAAGGCACGACAACACAGGGCTAGGCAATGCAGGGCAAGGCAAGGAAATGGTAACTCAAGGCAAGGCACGGTTTGGGGAGGCAAAGCTAATGCACGACAACGCAAGGCTAGGCAGTGCACGGCTAGGCAAGGAAAGAGTAACGGAAGGAAAGGAAGGCAAGGCAAAGCAAGGCAAGGCAAGTGTAACAAAAGGCAAGGCACGGCAAGGGGAAACAAGGCTAAGGAACGGCAACGCACGGCTACGCAATGCACGGCCAGGCAAGGAAAGGGTAACGCAAGGCAAGGCACGGTAAGGCAAGACAAGGCTAATGCACGACAACGCACGGCTAGGCAATGCACGGCCAGGCAAGGAAAGGGTAACGCAAGGCAAGGAACGGTGAGGCAAGGCAAGGCAAATGCACGACAACGCACGGCTAGGCAATGCACGGCAAGGCAAGTAAAGGGTAACTCAAGGCAAGGCACGGTCAGGCGAGGCAAGGCTAAGGCACGACAACGCAAGGCTAGGCAATGCACGGAAGGCAAGCAAAGAGTAACGGAAGGCAAGGAAGGCAAGGGAAAGCAGGGGAAGGCAAGGGTAACGAAAGGAACGGCACGGTAAGGGGAAACAAGGCTAAGGCACGACAACGCAGGGCTAGCCAATGCACGGCAAGGAAAGGAAAGGGTAACGCAAGGCAAGGCACCGTTACGCGAGGCAAGGCTAAGGCACGACAACGCATGGCTAGGCAATGCACGGAAGGCAAGCAAAGAGTAACGGAAGGTAAGGAAGGCAAGGGAAAGCAAGGCAAGGCTAGGGTAACGGAAGGAACGGCACGGCAAGGGGAAACAAGGCTAAGGCACGGCAACGCACGGCTAGGCAATGCACGGCCAGGCAAGGAAAGGGTAACGCAAGGCAAGGCACGGTAAGGCAAGACAAGGCTAATGCACGACAACGCACGGCTAGGCAATGCACGGCGAGGCAAGGAAAGGGTAACGCAAGGCAAGGCACCGTGAGGCAAGGCAAGGCAAATGCACGAAAACGCACGGCTAGGCAATGCACGGCAAGGCAAGGAAAGGGTAACGCAAGGCAAGGCACGGTCAGGCGAGGCAAGGCTAAGGCACGACAACGCAAGGCTAGGCAATGAACGGAAGGCAAGCAAAGAGTAACGGAAGGCAAGGAAGGCAAGGGAAAGCAAGGGAAGGCAAGGGCAACGAAAGGAACGGCACGGTAAGGGGAAACAAAGCTAAGGCACGACACTGCAGGGCTAGGCAATGCACGGCAAGGCAAGGAAAGGGTAACGCAAGGCAAGGCACCGTGAGGCAAGACAAGGCAAATGCACGACAACGCACGGCTAGGCAATGCACGGCAAGGCAAGGAAAGGGTAACTCAAGGCAAGGCACGGTCAGGCGAGGCAAGGCTAAGGCACGACAACGCAAGGCTAGGCAATGAACGGAAGGCAAGCAAAGAGTAACGGAAGGCAAGGAAGGCAAGGGAAAGCAAGGGAAGGCAAGGGCAACGAAAGGAACGGCACGGTAAGGGGAAACAAGGCTAAGGCACGACAACACAGGGCTAGGCAATGCACGGCAAGGCAAGGAAAGGGTAACGCAAGGCAAGGCACGGTGAAGCAAGGCAAGGCTGATGCACGACAACGCACGGCTAGGCAATGCACGGCAAGGCAAGGAAAGGGTAACGCAAGGCAAGGCACGGTCAGGCGAGGCAAGGCTAAGGCACGACAACGCAAGGCTAGGCAATGCACGGCAAGGCAAGGAAAGGGTAACGCAAGGCAAGGCACGGTAAGGCGCGGCAAAGCTAAGGCACGACAACGCAAGGCTAGGCAATAAACGGAAGGCAAGCAAAGAGTAACGGAAGGCAAGGAAGGCAAGGGAAAGCAGGGGAAGGCAAGGGTAACGGAAGGAACGGCACGGTAAGGGGAAACAAGGCTAAGGCACGACAACGCAGGGCTAGCCAATGCACGGCAAGGAAAGGAAAGGGTAACGCAAGGCAAGGCACCGTTACGCGAGGCAAGGCTAGGGCACGACAACGCAAGGCTAGGCAATGCACGGAAGGCAAGCAAAGAGTAACGGAAGGCAAGGAAGGCAAGGGAAAGCAAGGCAAGGCAAGGGTAACGGAAGGAACGGCACGCCAAGGGGAAACAAGGCTAAGGCACGGCAACGCACGGCTAGGCAATGCACGGCAAGGCAAGGAAAGGGTAACGCAAGGCAAGGCACTGTCAGGCGAGGCAAGGCTAAGGCACGACAACGCAAGGCTAGGCAATGCACGGAAGGAAAGCAAAGAGTAACGGAAGGCAATGAAAGGAAGGGAAAGCAAGGCAAGGTAAGGGTAACGCAAGGCAAGGCACGGTGAGGCAAGGCCAGGCTGATGCACGACAACGCACGGCTAGGCAATTCACGGCAAGGCAAGGAAAGGGTAACGCAAGGCAAGGCAGTGCACGGCTAGGCAAGGAAAGAGTAACGGAAGGCAAGGAAGGCAAGGGAAAGCAGGGGAAGGCAAGGGTAACGAAAGGAACGGCACGGTAAGGGGAAAGAAGGCTAAGGCACGACAACGCAAGGCTAGGCAGTGCACGGCTAGGCAAGGAAAGAGTAACGGAAGGAAAGGAAGGCAATGCAAAGCAAGGCAAGGCAAGTGTAACAAAAGGCAAGGCACGGCAAGGGGAAACAAAGCTAAGGAACGGCAACGCACGGCTACGCAATGCACGGCCAGGCAAGGAAAGGGTAACGCAAGGCAAGGCACGGTAAGGCAAGACAAGGCTAATGCACGACAATGCGCAGCTAGGCAATGCACGGCCAGGCAAGGAAAGGGTAACGCAAGGCAAGGCACGGTCAGGCGAGGCAAGGCTAAGGCACGACAACGCAAGGCTAGGCAATGAACGGAAGGCAAGCAAAGAGTAACGGAAGGCAAGGAAGGCAAGGGAAAGCAAGGGAAGGCAAGGGCAACGAAAGGAACGGCACGGTAAGGGGAAACAAAGCTAAGGCACGACAATGCAGGGCTAGGCAATGCACGGCAAGGCAAGGAAAGGGTAACGCAAGGCAAAGCACGGTGAGGCAAGACAAGGCAAATGCACGACAACGCACGGCTAGGCAATGCACGGCAAGGCAAGGAAAGGGTAAGGCAAGGCAAGGCACGGTAAGGCGCGGCAAGGCTAAGGCACGACAACGCAAGGCTAGGCAATGCACGGCAAGGCAAGGAAAGGGTAACGCAAGGCAAGGCACGGTAAGGCGCGGCAAGGCTAAGGCACGACAACGCAAGGCTAGGCAATAAACGGAAGGCAAGCAAAGAGTAACGGAAGGCAAGGAAGGCAAGGGAAAGCAGGGGAAGGCAAGGGTAACGGAAGGAACGGCACGGTAAGGGGAAACAAGGCTAAGGCACGACAACGCAGGGCTAGCCAATGCACGGCAAGGAAAGGAAAGGGTAACGCAAGGCAAGGCACCGTTACGCGAGGCAAGGCAAAGGCACGACAACGCAGGGCTAGCCAATGCACGGCAAGGAAAGGAAAGAGTAACGCAAGGCAAGGCATCGTTACGCGAGGCAAGGCTAAGGCACGACAACGCAAGGCTAGGCAATGAACGGAAGGCAAGCAAAGAGTAACGGAAGGCAAGGAAGGCAAGCGAAAGCAAGGGAGGCAAGGGCAACGAAAGGAACGGCACGGTAAGGGGAAACAAAGCTAAGGCACGACAATGCAGGGCTAGGCAATGCACGGCAAGGCAAGGAAAGGGTAACGCAAGGCAAAGCACGGTGAGGCAAGACAAGGCAAATGCACGACAACGCACGGCTAGGCAATGCACGGCAAGGCAAGGAAAGGGTAACTCAAGGCAAGGCACGGTCAGGCGAGGCAAGGCTAAGGCACGACAACGCAAGGCTAGGCAATGCACGGAAGGCAAGCAAAGAGTAACGGAAGGCAAGGAAGGCAAGGGAAAGCAGGGGAAGGCAAGGGTAACGAAAGGAACGGCACGGTAAGGGGAAACAAGGTTAAGGCACGACAACACAGGGCTAGGCAATGCAGGGCAAGGCAAGGAAAGGGTAACGCAAGGCAAGGCACGGTTTGGGGAGGAAGGCGAATGCACGACAACGCAAGGCTAGGCAATGCACGGAAGGCAAGCAAAGAGTAACGGAAGGCAAGGAAGGCAAGGGAAAGCAAGGGAAGGCAAGGGTAACGGAAGGAACGGCACGGCAAGGGGAAAGAAGGCTAAGGCACGGCAACGCACGGCTAGGCAATGAACGGAAAGGCAAGGAAAGGGTAACGCAAGGCAAGGCACGGTGAGGCAAGGCAAGGCTGATGCACGACAACGCACGGCTAGGCAATGCACGGCAAGGCAAGGAAAGGGTAACACAAGGCAAGGCACGGTCAGGCGAGGCAAGGCTAAGGCACGACAACGCAAGGCTAGGCAATGCACGGCAAGGCAAGGAAAGGGTAACGCAAGGCAAGGCACGGTAAGGCGCGGCAAGGCTAAGGCACGACAACGCAAGGCTAGGCAATAAACGGAAGGCAAGCAAAGAGTAACGGAAGGCAAGGAAGGCAAGGGAAAGCAGGGGAAGGCAAGGGTAACGGAAGGAACGGCACGGTAAGGGGAAACAAGGCTAAGGCACGACAACGCAGGGCTAGCCAATGCACGGCAAGGAAAGGAAAGGGTAAAGCCAGGCAAGGCCCCGTTACGCGAGGCAAGGCTAAGGCACGACAACGCAAGGCTAGGCAATGCACGGAAGGCAAGCAAAGAGTAACGGAAGGCAAGGAAGGCAAGGGAAAGCAAGGCAAGGCAAGGGTAACGGAAGGAACGGCACGGCAAGGGGAAACAAGGCTAAGGCACGGCAACGCACGGCTAGGCAATGCACGGTAAGGCAAGGAAAGGGTAACGCAAGGCAAGGCACTGTCAGGCGAGGCAAGGCTAAGGCACGACAACGCAAGGCTAGGCAATGCACGGATGGAAAGCAAAGAGTAACGGAAGGCAATGAAAGTAAGGGAAAGCAAAGCAAGGTAAGGGTAACGCAAGGCAAGGCACGGTGAGGCAAGGCAAGGCTGATGCACGACAATGCACGGCTAGGCAATGCACGGCCAGGCAAGGAAAGGGTAACGCAAGGCAAGGCACGGTCAGGCGAGGCAAGGCTAAGGCACGACAACGCAAGGCTAGGCAATGCACGGAAGGCAAGCAAAGAGGAACGGAAGGCAAGGAAGGCTAGGGAAAGCAGGGAAAGGCAAGGGTAACGGAAGGAACGGCACGGTAAGGGCAAACAATACTAAGGCACGACAACACAGGGCTAGGCAATGCAGGGCAAGGCAAGGAAATGGTAACTCAAGGCAAGGCACGGTTTTGGGAGGCAAAGCTAATGCACGACAACGCAAGGCTAGGCAGTGCACGGCTAGGCAAGGAAAGAGTAACGGAAGGAAAGGAAGGCAAGGCAAAGCAAGGCAAGGCAAGTGTAACAAAAGGCAAGGCACGGCAAGGGGAAACAAGGCTAAGGAACGGCAACGCACGGCTACGCAATGCACGGCCAGGCAAGGAAAGGGTAACGCAAGGCAAGGCACGGTAAGGCAAGACAAGGCTAATGCACGACAACGCACGGCTAGGCAATGCACGGCAAGGCAAGGAAAGGGTAACGCAAGGCAAAGCACGGTGAGGCAAGACAAGGCAAATGCACGACAACGCACGGCTAGGCAATGCACGGCAAGGCAAGGAAAGGGTAACTCAAGGCAAGGCACGGTCAGGCGAGGCAAGGCTAAGGCACGACAACGCAAGGCTAGGCAATGCACGGAAGGCAAGCAAAGAGTAACGGAAGGCAAGGTAGGCAAGGGAAAGCAGGGGAAGGCAAGGGTAACGAAAGGAACGGCACGGTAAGGGGAAACAAGGCTAAGGCACGACAACACAGGGCTAGGCAATGCAGGGCAAGGCAAGGAAAGGGTAACGCAAGGCAAGGCACGGTTTGGGGAGGAAGGCGAATGCACGACAACGCAAGGCTAGGCAATGCACGGAAGGCAAGCAAAGAGTAATGGAAGGCAAGGAAGGCAAGGGAAAGCAAGGCAAGGCAAGGGTAACGGAAGGAACGGCACGGCAAGGGGAAACAAGGCTAAGGCACGGCAACGCACGGCCAGGCAATGCACGGCAAGGCAAGGAAAGGGTAAAGCAAGGCAAGGCACGGTGAGGCAAGGCAAGGCTGATGCACGACAACGCACGGCTAGGCAATGCACGACAAGGAAAGGAAAGGGTAACGCAAGGCAAGGCACCGTTACGCGAGGCAAGGCTAGGGCACGACAACGCAAGGCTAGGCAATGCACGGAAGGCAAGCAAAGAGTAACGGAAGGCAAGGAAGGCAAGGGAAAGCAAGGCAAGGCAAGGGTAACGGAAGGAAGGGCACGGCAAGGGGAAACAAGGCTAAGGCACGACAACGCACGGCTAGGCAATGCACGGCAAGGCAAGGAAAGGGTAACGCAAGGCAAGGCACTGTCAGGCGAGGCAAGGCTAAGGCACGACAACGCAAGGCTAGGCAATGCACGGAAGGAAAGCAAAGAGTAACGGAAGGCAATGAAAGGAAGGGAAAGCAAGGCAAGGTAAGGGTAACGCAAGGCAAGGCACGGTGAGGCAAGGCAAGGCTGATGCACGACAACGCACGGCTAGGCAATTCACGGCAAGGCAAGGAAAGGGTAACGCAAGGCAAGGCACGGTCAGGCGAGGCAAGGCTAAGGCACGACAACGCAAGGCTAGGCAATGCACGGAAGGCAAGCAAAGAGGAACGGAAGGCAAGGAAGGCTAGGGAAAGCAGGGAAAGGCAAGGGTAACGGAAGGAACGGCACGGTAAGGGCAAACAAGACTAAGGCACGACAACACAGGGCTAGGCAATGCAGGGCAAGGCAAGGAAATGGTAACGCAAGGCAAGGCACGGTTTGGGGAGGCAAAGCTAATGCACGACAACGCAAGGCTAGGCAGTGCACGGCTAGGCAAGGAAAGAGTAACGGAAGGAAAGGAAGGCAAGGCAAAGCAAGGCAAGGCAAGTGTAACAAAAGGCAAGGCACGGCAAGGGGAAACAAGGCTAAGGAACGGCAACGCACGGCTACGCAATGCACGGCCAGGCAAGGAAAGGGTAACGCAAGGCAAGGCACGGTAAGGCAAGACAAGGCTAATGCACGACAACGCACGGCTAGGCAATGCACGGCCAGGCAAGGAAAGGGTAACGCAAGGCAAGGAACGGTGAGGCAAGGCAAGGCAAATGCACGACAACGCACGGCTAGGCAATGCACGGCAAGGCAAGTAAAGGGTAACTCAAGGCAAGGCACGGTCAGGCGAGGCAAGGCTAAGGCACGACAACGCAAGGCTAGGCAATGCACGGAAGGCAAGCAAAGAGTAACGGAAGGCAAGGAAGGCAAGGGAAAGCAGGGGAAGGCAAGGGTAACGAAAGGAACGGCACGGTAAGGGGAAACAAGGCTAAGGCACGACAACGCAGGGCTAGGCAATGCACGGCAAGGCAAGGAAAGGGTAACGCAAGGCAAGGCACCGTTACGCGAGGCAAGGCTAAGGCACGACAACGCATGGCTAGGCAATGCACGGAAGGCAAGCAAAGAGTAACGGAAGGTAAGGAAGGCAAGGGAAAGCAAGGCAAGGCTAGGGTAACGGAAGGAACGGCACGGCAAGGGGAAACAAGGCTAAGGCACGGCAACGCACGGCTAGGCAATGCACGGCCAGGCAAGGAAAGGGTAACGCAAGGCAAGGCACGGTAAGGCAAGACAAGGCTAATGCACGACAACGCACGGCTAGGCAATGCACGGCGAGGCAAGGAAAGGGTAACGCAAGGCAAGGCACCGTGAGGCAAGGCAAGGCAAATGCACGAAAACGCACGGCTAGGCAATGCACGGCAAGGCAAGGAAAGGGTAACGCAAGGCAAGGCACGGTCAGGCGAGGCAAGGCTAAGGCACGACAACGCAAGGCTAGGCAATGCACGGAAGGCAAGCAAAGAGTAACGGAAGGCAAGGAAGGCAAGGGAAAGCAAGGGAAGGCAAGGGCAACGAAAGGAACGGCACGGTAAGGGGAAACAAAGGCTAAGGCACGACACTGCAGGGCTAGGCAATGCACGGCAAGGCAAGGAAAGGGTAACGCGAGGCAAAGCACCGTGAGGCAAGACAAGGCAAATGCACGACAACGCACGGCTAGGCAATGCACGGCAAGGCAAGGAAAGGGTAACTCAAGGCAAGGCACGGTCAGGCGAGGCAAGGCTAAGGCACGACAACGCAAGGCTAGGCAATGCACGGAAGGCAAGCAAAGAGTAACGGAAGGCAAGGAAGGCAAGGGAAAGCAAGGAAGGCAAGGGCAACGAAAGGAACGGCACGGTAAGGGGAAACAAAGCTAAGGCACGACAATGCAGGGCTAGGCAATGCACGGCAAGGCAAGGAAAGGGTAACGCAAGGCAAAGCACGGTGAGGCAAGACAAGGCAAATGCACGACAACGCACGGCTAGGCAATGCACGGCAAGGCAAGGAAAGGGTAACGCAAGGCAAGGCACGGTTTGGGGAGGAAGGCGAATGCACGACAACGCAAGGCTAGGCAATGCACGGAAGGCAAGCAAAGAGTAACGGAAGGCAAGGAAGGCAAGGGAAAGCAAGGCAAGGCAAGGGTAACAGAAGGAACGGCACGGCAAGGGGAAACAAGGCTAAGGCACGGCAACGCACGGCTAGGCAATGCACGGCAAGGCAAGGAAAGGGTAACGCAAGGCAAGGCACGGTGAGGCAAGGCAAGGCTGATGCACGACAACGCACGGCTAGGCAATGTACGGCAAGGCAAGGAAAGGGTAACGCAAGGCAAGGCACGGTCAGGCGAGGCATGGCTAAGGCACGACAACGCAAGGCTAGGCAATGCACGGCAAGGCAAGGAAAGGGTAACTCAAGGCAAGGCACGGTCAGGCGAGGCAAGGCTAAGGCACGACAACGCAAGGCTAGGCAATGCACGGAAGGCAAGCAAAGAGTAACGGAAGGCAAGGAAGGCAAGGGAAAGCAGGGGAAGGCAAGGGTAACGAAAGGAACGGCACGGTAAGGGGAAACAAGGCTAAGGCACGACAACACAGGGCTAGGCAATGCACGGCAAGGCAAGGAAAGGGTAACGCAAGGCAAGGCACGGTGAAGCAAGGCAAGGCTGATGCACGACAACGCACGGCTAGGCAATGCACGGCAAGGCAAGGAAAGGGTAACGCAAGGCAAGGCACGGTCAGGCGAGGCAAGGCTAAGGCACGACAACGCAAGGCTAGGCAATGCACGGCAAGGCAAGGAAAGGGTAACGCAAGGCAAGGCACGGTAAGGCGCGGCAAGGCTAAGGCACGACAACGCAAGGCTAGGCAATAAACGGAAGGCAAGCAAAGAGTAACGGAAGGCAAGGAAGGCAAGGGAAAGCAGGGGAAGGCAAGGGTAACGGAAGGAACGGCACGGTAAGGGGAAACAAGGCTAAGGCACGACAACGTAGGGCTAGCCAATGCACGGCAAGGAAAGGAAAGGGTAACGCAAGGCAAGGCACCGTTACGCGAGGCAAGGCTAGGGCACGACAACGCAAGGCTAGGCAATGCACGGAAGGCAAGCAAAGAGTAACGGAAGGCAAGGAAGGCAAGGGAAAGCAAGGCAAGGCAAGGGTAACGGAAGGAACGGCACGGCAAGGGGAAACAAGGCTAAGGCACGGCAACGCACGGCTAGGCAATGCACGGCAAGGCAAGGAAAGGGTAACGCAAGGCAAGGCACTGTCAGGCGAGGCAAGGCTAAGGCACGACAACGCAAGGCTAGGCAATGCACGGAAGGAAAGCAAAGAGTAACGGAAGGCAATGAAAGGAAGGGAAAGCAAGGCAAGGTAAGGGTAACGCAAGGCAAGGCACGGTGAGGCAAGGCAAGGCTGATGCACGACAACGCACGGCTAGGCAATTCACGGCAAGGCAAGGAAAGGGTAACGCAAGGCAAGGCACGGTCAGGCGAGGCAAGGCTAAGGCACGACAACGCAAGGCTAGGCAATGCACGGAAGGCAAGCAAAGAGGAACGGAAGGCAAGGAAGGCTAGGGAAAGCAGGGAAAGGCAAGGGTAACGGAAGGAACGGCACGGTAAGGGCAAACAAGACTAAGGCACGACAACACAGGCCTAGGTAATGCAGGGCAAGGCAAGGAAATGGTAACGCAAGGCAAGGCACGGTTTGGGGAGGCAAAGCTAATGCACGACAACGCAAGGCTAGGCAGTGCACGGCTAGGCAAGGAAAGAGTAACGGAAGGAAAGGAAGGCAAGGCAAAGCAAGGCAAGGCAAGTGTAACAAAAGGGAAGGCACGGCAAGGGGAAACAAGGCTAAGGAACGGCAACGCACGGCTACGCAATCCACGGCCAGGCAAGGAAAGGGTAACGCAAGGCAAGGCACGGTAAGGCAAGACAAGGCTAATGCACGACAACGCACGGCTAGGCAATGCACGGCCAGGCAAGGAAAGGGTAACGCAAGGCAAGGAACGGTGAGGCAAGGCAAGGCAAATGCACGACAACGCACGGCTAGGCAATTCACGGCAAGGCAAGGAAAGGGTAACGCAAGGCAAGGCACGGTCAGGCGAGGCAAGGCTAAGGCACGACAACGCAAGGCTAGGCAATGCACGGAAGGCAAGCAAAGAGTAACGGAAGGCAAGGAAGGCAAGGGAAAGCAAGGCAAGGCAAGGGCAAGGAAAGGAACGGCACGGTAAGGAGAAACAAAGCTAAGGCACGACAATGCAGGGCTAGGCAATGCACGGCAAGGCAAGGAAAGGGTAACGCAAGGCAAAGCACGGTGAGGCAAGACAAGGCAAATGCACGACAACGCACGGCTAGGCAATGCACGGCAAGGCAAGGAAAGGGTAACTCAAGGCAAGGCACGGTCAGGCGAGGCAAGGCTAAGGCACGACAACGCAAGGCTAGGCAATGCACGGAAGGCAAGCAAAGAGTAACGGAAGGCAAGGAAGGCAAGGGAAAGCAGGGGAAGGCAAGGGTAACGAAAGGAACGGCACGGTAAGGGGAAACAAGGCTAAGGCACGAAAACACAGGGCTAGGCAAGGAAAGGGTAACGCAAGGCAAGGCACGGTTTGGGGAGGAAGGCGAATGCACGACAACGCAAGGCTAGGCAATGCACGGAAGGCAAGCAAAGAGTAACGGAAGGCAAGGAAGGCAAGGGAAAGCAAGGCAAGGCAAGGGTAATAGAAGGAACGGCACGGCAAGGGGAAAGAAGGCTAAGGCACGGCAACGCACGGCTAGGCAATGCACGGCAAGGCAAGGAAAGGGTAACGCAAGGCAAGGCACGGTGAGGCAAGGCAAGGCTGATGCACGACAACGCACGGCTAGGCAATGCACGGCAAGGCAAGGAAAGGGTAACGCAAGGCAAGGCACGGTCAGGCGAGGCATGGCTAAGGCACGACAACGCAAGGCTAGGCAATGCACGGCAAGGCAAGGAAAGGGTAACGGAAGGCAAGGCACGGTAAGGCGCGGCAAGGCTAAGGCACGACAACGCAAGGCTAGGCAGTAAACGGAAGGCAAGCAACGAGTAACGGAAGGCAAGGAAGGCAAGGGAAAGCAGGGGAAGGCAAGGGTAACGGAAGGAACGGCACGGTAAGGGGAAACAAGGCTAAGGCACGACAACGCAGGGCTAGCCAATGCACGGCAAGGAAAGGAAAGGGTAACGCAAGGCAAGGCACCGTTACGCGAGGCAAGGCTAGGGCACGACAACGCAAGGCTAGGCAATGCACGGAAGGCAAGCAAAGAGGAACGGAAGGCAAGGAAGGCAAGGGAAAGCAGGGAAAGGCAAGGGTAACGGAAGGAACGGCACGGCAAGGGGAAACAAGGCTAAGGCACGGCAACGCACGGCTAGGCAATGCACGGCAAGGCAAGGAAAGGGTAACGCAAGGCAAGACACTGTCAGGCGAGGCAAGGCTAAGGCACGACAACGCAAGGCTAGGCAATGCACGGAAGGAAAGCAAAGAGTAACGGAAGGCAATGAAAGGAAGGGAAAGCAAGGCAAGGTAAGGGTAACGCAAGGCAAGGCACGGTGAGGCAAGGCAAGGCTTATGCACGACAACGCACGGCTAGGCAATTCACGGCAAGGCAAGGAAAGGGTAACGCAAGGCAAGGCACGGTCAGGCGAGGCAAGGCTAAGGCACGACAACGCAAGGCTAGGCAATGCACGGAAGGCAAGCAAAGAGGAACGGAAGGCAAGGAAGCCTAGGGAAAGCAGGGAAAGGCAAGGGTAACGGAAGGAACGCCACGGTAAGGGCAAACAAGACTAAGGCACGACAACACAGGGCTAGGCAATGCAGGGCAAGGCAAGGAAATGGTAACGCAAGGCAAGGCACGGTTTGGGGAGGCAAAGCTAATGCACGACAACGCAAGGCTAAGCAGTGCACGGCTAGGCAAGGAAAGAGTAACGGAAGGAAAGGAAGGCAAGGCAAAGCAAGGCAAGGCAAGTGTAACAAAAGGCAAGGCACGGCAAGGGGAAACAAGGCTAAGGAACGGCAACGCACGGCTACGCAATGCACGGCCAGGCAAGGAAAGGGTAACGCAAGGCAAGGCACGGTAAGGCAAGACAAGGCTAATGCACGACAACGCACGGCTAGGCAATGCACGGCCAGGCAAGGAAAGGGTAACGCAAGGCAAGGAACGGTGATGCAAGGCAAGGCAAATGCACGACAACGCACGGCTAGGCAATGCACGGCAAGGCAAGGAAAGGGTAACTCAAGGCAAGGCACGGTCAGGCGAGGCAAGGCTAAGGCACGACAACGCAAGGCTAGGCAATGCACGGAAGGCAAGCAAAGAGTAACGGAAGGCATGGAAGGCAAGGGAAAGCAGGGGAAGGCAAGGGTAACGAAAGGAACGGCACGGTAAGGGGAAAAAAGGCTAAGTCACGACAACACAGGGCTAGGCAATGCACGGCAAGGCAAGGAAAGGGTAACGCAAGGCAAGGCACGGTGAAGCAAGGCAAGGCTGATGCACGACAACGCACGGCTAGGCAATGCACGGCAAGGCAAGGAAAGGGTAACGCAAGGCAAGGCACGGTCAGGCGAGGCAAGGCTAAGGCACGACAACGCAAGGCTAGGCAATGCACGGCAAGGCAAGGAAAGGGTAACGCAAGGCAAGGCACGGTAAGGCGCGGCAAGGTTAAGGCACGACAACGCAAGGCTAGGCAATAAACGGAAGGCAAGCAAAGAGTAACGGAAGGCAAGGAAGGCAAGGGAAAGCAGGGGAAGGCAAGGGTAACGGAAGGAACGGCACGGTAAGGGGAAACAAGGCTAAGGCACAACAACGCAGGGCTAGCCAATGCACGGCAAGGAAAGGAAAGGGTAACGCAAGGCAAGGCACCGTTACGCGAGGCAAGGCTAGGGCACGACAACGCAAGGCTAGGCAATGCACGGAAGGCGAGCAAAGAGTAACGGAAGGCAAGGAAGGCAAGGGAAAGCAAGGCAAGGCAAGGGTAAGGGAAGGAACGGCACGGCAAGGGGAAACAAGGCTAAGGCACGGCAACGCACGGCTAGGCAATGCACGGCAAGGCAAGGAAAGGGTAACGCAAGGCAAGGCACTGTCAGGCGAGGCAAGGCTAAGGCACGACAACGCAAGGCTAGGCAATGCACGGAAGGAAAGCAAAGAGTAACGGAAGGCAATGAAAGGAAGGGAAAGCAAGGCAAGGTAAGGGTAACGCAAGGCAAGGCACGGTGAGGCAAGGCAAGGCTGATGCACGACAACGCACGGCTAGGCAATGCACGGCAAGGCAAGGAAAGGGTAACGCAAGGCAAGGCAGTGCACGGCTAGGCAAGGAAAGAGTAACGGAAGGCAAGGAAGGCAAGGGAAAGCAGGGGAAGGCAAGGGTAACGGAAGGAACGGCACGGCAAGGGATAACAAGGCTAAGGCACGGCAACGCACGGCTAGGCAATGCACGGCAAGGCAAGGAAAGGGTAACGCAAGGCAAGGCACTGTCAGGCGAGGCAAGGCTAAGGCACGACAACGCAAGGCTAGGCAATGCACGGAAGGAAAGCAAAGAGTAACGGAAGGCAATGAAAGGAAGGGAAAGCAAGGCAAGGTAAGGGTAACACAAGGCAAGGCACGGTGAGGCAAGGCAAGGCTGATGCACGACAACGCACGGCTAGGCAATTCACGGCAAGGCAAGGAAAGGGTAACGCAAGGCAAGGCACGGTCAGGCGAGGCAAGGCTAAGGCACGACAACGCAATGCTAGGCAATGCACGGAAGGCAAGCAAAGAGGAACGGAAGGCAAGGAAGGCAAGGGAAAGCAAGGCAAGGCAAAGGTAACGGAAGGAACGGCACGGTAAGGGCAAACAAGACTAAGGCACGACAACACAGGGCTAGGCAATGCAGGGCAAGGCAAGGAAATGGTAACGCAAGGCAAGGCACGGTTTGGGGAGGCAAAGCTAATGCACGACAACGCAAGGCTAGGCAGTGCACGGCTAGGCAAGGAAAGAGTAACGGAAGGAAAGGAAGGCAAGGCAAAGCAAGGCAAGGCAAGTGTAACAAAAGGCAAGGCACGGCAAGGGGAAACAAGGCTAAGGAACGGCAACGCACGGCTACGCAATGCACGGCCAGGCAAGGAAAGGGTAACGCAAGGCAAGGCACGGTAAGGCAAGACAAGGCTAATGCACGACAACGCACGGCTAGGCAATGCACGGCCAGGCAAGGAAAGGGTAACGCAAGGCAAGGCACGGTGAGGCAAGGCAAGGCAAATGCACGACAACGCACGGCTAGGCAATGCACGGCAAGGCAAGGAAAGGGTAACGCAAGGCAAGGCACGGTCAGGCGAGGCAAGGCTAAGGCACGACAACGCAAGGCTAGGCAATGAACGGAAGGCAAGCAAAGAGCAACGGAAGGCAAGGAAGGCAAGGGAAAGCAAGGGAAGGCAAGGGCAACGAAAGGAACGGCACGGTAAGGGGAAACAAAGCTAAGGCACGACAATGCAGGGCTAGGCAATGCACGGCAAGGCAAGGAAAGAGTAACGCAAGGCAAAGCACGGTGAGGCAAGACAAGGCAAATGCACGACAACGCACGGCTAGGCAATGCACGGCAAGGCAAGGAAAGGGTAACACAAGGCAAGGCACGGTCAGGCGAGGCAAGGCTAAGGCACGACAACGCAAGGCTAGGCAATGCACGGAAGGCAAGCAAAGAGTAACGGAAGGCAAGGAAGGCAAGGGAAAGCAGGGGAAGGCAAGGGTAACGAAAGGAACGGCACGGTAAGGGGAAACAAGGCTAAGGCACGACAACACAGGGCTAGGCAATGCAGGGCAAGGCAAGGAAAGGGTAACGCAAGGCAAGGCACGGTTTGGGGAGGAAGGCGAATGCACGACATCGCAAGGCTAGGCAATGCACGGAAGGCAAGCAAAGAGTAACGGAAGGCAAGGAAGGCAAGGGAAAGCAAGGCAAGGCAAGGGTAACAGAAGGAACGGCACGGCAAGGGCAAACAAGGCTAAGGCACGGCAACGCACGGCTAGGCAATGCACGGCAAGGCAAGGAAAGGGTAACGCAAGGCAAGGCACGGTGAGGCAAGGCAAGGCTGATGCACGACAACGCACGGCTAGGCAATGCACGGCAAGGCAAGGAAAGGGTAACGCAAGGCAAGGCACGGTCAGGCGAGGCAAGGCTAAGGCACGACAACGCAAGGCTAGGCAATGCACGGCAAGGCAAGGAAAGGGTAACGCAAGGCAAGGCACGGTAAGGCGCGGCAAGGCTAAGTCACGACAACGCAAGGCTAGGCAATAAACGGAAGGCAAGCAAAGAGTAACGGAAGGCAAGGAAGGCAAGGGAAAGCAGGGGAAGGCAAGGGTAACGGAAGGAACGGCACGGTAAGGGGAAACAAGGCTAAGGCACGACAACGCAGGGCTAGCCAATGCACGGCAAGGAAAGGAAAGGGTAACGCAAGGCAAGGCACCTTTACGCGAGGCAAGGCTAAGGCACGACAACGGAAGGCTAGGCAATGCACGGAAGGCAAGCAAAGAGTAACGGAAGGCAAGGAAGGCAAGGGAAAGCAAGGCAAGGCAAGGGTAACAGAAAGAACGGCACGGCAAGGGGAAACAAGGCTAAGGCACGGCAACGCACGGCTAGGCAATGCACGGCAAGGCAAGGAAAGGGTAACGCAAGGCAAGGCACGGTGAGGCAAGGCAAGGCTGATGCACGACAACGCACGGCTAGGCAATGCACGGCAAGGAAAGGAAAGGGTAACGCAAGGCAAGGCACCGTTACGCGAGGCAAGGCTTGGGCACGACAACGCAAGGCTAGGCAATGCACGGAAGGCAAGCAAAGAGTAACGGAAGGCAAGGAAGGCAAGGGAAAGCAAGGCAAGGCAAGGGTAACGGAAGGAACGGCACGGCAAGGGGAAACAAGGCTAAGGCACGGCAACGCACGGCTAGGCAATGCACGGCAAGGCAAGCAAAGGGTAACGCAAGGCAAGGCACTGTCAGGCTAGGCAAGGCTAAGGCACGACAACGCAAGGCTAGGCAATGCACGGAAGGAAAGCAAAGAGTAACGGAAGGCAATGAAAGGAAGGGAAAGCAAGGCAAGGTAAGGGTAACGCAAGGCAAGGCACGGTGAGGCAAGGCAAGGCTGATGCACGACAACGCACGGCTAGGCAATGCACGGCAAGGCAAGGAAAGGGTAACGCAAGGCAAGGCACGGTCAGGCGAGGCAAGGCTAAGGCACGACAACGCAAGGCTAGGCAATGCACGGCAAGGCAAGGAAAGGGTAACGCAAGGCAAGGCACGGTAAGGCGCGGCAAGGCTAAGGCACGACAACGCAAGGCTAGGCAATAAACGGAAGGCAAGCAAAGAGTAACGGAAGGCAAGGAAGGCAAGGGAAAGCAAGGCAAGGCAAGGGTAACGGAAGGAACGGCACGGCAAGGGGAAACAAGTCTAAGGCACGGCAACGCACGGCTAGGCAATACACGGCAAGGCAAGGAAAGGGTAACGCAAGGCAAGGCACTGTTAGGCGAGGCAAGGCTAAGGCACGACAACGCAAGGCTAGGCAATGCACTGATGGAAAGCAAAGAGTAACGGAAGGCAATGAAAGTAAGGGAAAGCAAAGCAAGGTAAGGGTAACGCAAGGCAAGGCACGGTGAGGCAAGGCAAGGCTGATGCACGACAATGCACGGCTAGGCAATGCACGGCCAGGCAAGGAAAGGGTAACGCAAGGCAAGGCACGGTCAGGCGAGGCAAGGCTAAGGCACGACAACACAAGGCTAGGCAATGCACGGAAGGCAAGCAAAGAGGAACGGAAGGCAAGGAAGGCTAGGGAAAGCAGGGAAAGGCAAGGTTAACGGAAGGAACGGCACGGTAAGGGCAAACAAGACTAAGGCACGACAACACAGGGCTAGGCAATGCAGGGCAAGGCAAGGAAATGGTAACTCAAGGCAAGGCACGGTTTGGGGAGGCAAAGCTAATGCACGACAACGCAACGCTAGGCAGTGCACGGCTAGGCAAGGAAAGAGTAACGAAAGGAAAGGAAGGCAAGGCAAAGCAAGGCAAGGCAAGTGTAACAAAAGGCAAGGCACGGCAAGGGGAAACAAGGCTAAGGAACGGCAACGCACGGCTACGCAATGCACGGCCAGGCAAGGAAAGGGTAACGCAAGGCAAGGCACGGTAAGGCAAGACAACAAGGCTAAGGCACGACAACGCAAGGCTAGGCAATGCACGGCAAGGCAAGGAAAGGGTAACGCAAGGCAACGCACGGTGAGGCAAGGCAAGGCTAATGCACGACAACGCAGGGCTAGGCAATGCACGGCAAGGCAAGGAAAGGGTAACGCAAGGCAAAGCACGGTCAGGCGAGGCAAGGCTAAGGCACGACAACGCAAGGCTAGGCAATGAACGGAAGGCAAGCAAAGAGTAACGGAAGGCAAGGAAGGCAAGGGAAAGCAAGGGAAGGCAAGGGCAACGAAAGGAACGGCACGGTAAGGGGAAACAAAGCTAAGGCACGACAATGCAGGGCTAGGCAATGCACGGCAAGGCAAGGAAAGGGTAACTCAAGGCAAGGCACGGTCAGGCGAGGCAAGGCTAAGGCACGACAACGAGAGGCTAGGCAATGCACGGAAGGCAAGCAAAGAGTAACGGAATGCAAGGTAGGCAAGGGAAAGCAGGGGAAGGCAAGGGTAACGAAAGGAACGGCACGGTAAGGGGAAACAAGGCTAAGGCACGACAACACAGGGCTAGGCAATGCAGGGCAAGGCAAATAAAGGGTAACGCAAGGCAAGGCACGGTTTGGGGAGGAAGGCTAATGCACGACAATGCAAGGCTAGGCAATGCACGGAAGGCAAGCAAAGAGTAACGGAAGGCAAGGAAGGCAAGGGAAAGCAAGGCAAGGCAAGGGTAACAGAAAGAACGGCACGGCAAGGGGAAACAAGGCTAAGGCACGGCAACGCACGGCTAGGCAATGCACGTCAAGGCAAGGAAAGGGTAACGCAAGGCAAGGCACGGTGAGGCAAGGCAAGGCTAATGCACGACAACGCACGGCTAGGCAATGCACGGCAAGGCAAGGAAAGGGTAACGCAAGGCAAGGCACCGTTACGCGAGGCAAGGCTTGGGCACGACAACGCAAGGCTAGGCAATGCACGGAAGGCAAGCAAAGAGTAACGGAAGGCAAGGAAGGCAAGGGAAAGCAAGGCAAGGCAAGGGTAACGGAAGGAACGGCACGGCAAGGGGAAACAAGGCTAAGGCACGGCAACGCACGGCTAGGCAATGCACGGCAAGGCAAGCAAAGGGTAACGCAAGGCAAGGCACTGTCAGGCTAGGCAAGGCTAAGGCACGACAACGCAAGGCTAGGCAATGCACGGAAGGAAAGCAAAGAGTAACGGAAGGCAATGAAAGGAAGGGAAAGCAAGGCAAGGTAAGGGTAACGCAAGGCAAGGCACGGTGAGGCAAGGCAAGGCTGATGCACGACAACGCACGGCTAGGCAATGCACGGCAAGGCAAGGAAAGGGTAACGCAAGGCAAGGCACGGTCAGGCGAGGCAAGGCTAAGGCACGACAACGCAAGGCTAGGCAATGCACGGCAAGGCAAGGAAAGGGTAACGCAAGGCAAGGCACGGTAAGGCGCGGCAAGGCTAAGGCACGACAACGCAAGGCTAGGCAATAAACGGAAGGCAAGCAAAGAGTAACGGAAGGCAAGGAAGGCAAGGGAAAGCAGGGGAAGGCAAGGGTAACGGAAGGAACGGCACGGTAAGGGGAAACAAGGCTAAGGCACGACAACGCAGGGCTAGCCAATGCACGGCAAGGAAAGGAAAGGGTAACGCAAGGCAAGGCACCGTTACGCGAGGCAAGGCTAAGGCACGACAACGCAAGGCTAGGCAATGCACGGAAGGCAAGCAAAGAGTAACGGAAGGCAAGGAAGGCAAGGGAAAGCAAGGCAAGGCAAGGGTAACGGAAGGAACGGCACGGCAAGGGGAAACAAGTCTAAGGCACGGCAACGCACGGCTAGGCAATACACGGCAAGGCAAGGAAAGGGTAACGCAAGGCAAGGCACTGTTAGGCGAGGCAAGGCTAAGGCACGACAACGCAAGGCTAGGCAATGCACGGATGGAAAGCAAAGAGTAACGGAAGGCAATGAAAGTAAGGGAAAGCAAAGCAAGGTAAGGGTAACGCAAGGCAAGGCACGGTGAGGCAAGGCAAGGCTGATGCACGACAATGCACGGCTAGGCAATGCACGGCCAGGCAAGGAAAGGGTAACGCAAGGCAAGGCACGGTCAGGCGAGGCAAGGCTAAGGCACGACAACACAAGGCTAGGCAATGCACGGAAGGCAAGCAAAGAGGAACGGAAGGCAAGGAAGGCTAGGGAAAGCAGGGAAAGGCAAGGGTAACGGAAGGAACGGCACGGTAAGGGCAAACAAGACTAAGGCACGACAACACAGGGCTAGGCAATGCAGGGCAAGGCAAGGAAATGGTAACTCAAGGCAAGGCACGGTTTGGGGAGGCAAAGCTAATGCACGACAACGCAACGCTAGGCAGTGCACGGCTAGGCAAGGAAAGAGTAACGGAAGGAAAGGAAGGCAAGGCAAAGCAAGGCAAGGCAAGTGTAACAAAAGGCAAGGCACGGCAAGGGGAAACAAGGCTAAGGAACGGCAACGCACGGCTACGCAATGCACGGCCAGGCAAGGAAAGGGTAACGCAAGGCAAGGCACGGTAAGGCAAGACAAGGCTAATGCACGACAACGCACGGCTAGGCAATGCACGGCCAGGCAAGGAAAGGGTAACGCAAGGCAACGCACGGTGAGGCAAGGCAAGGCAAATGCACGACAACGCACGGCTAGGCAATGCACGGCAAGGCAAGGAAAGGGTAACGCAAGGCAAAGCACGGTCAGGCGAGGCAAGGCTAAGGCACGACAACGCAAGGCTAGGCAATGAACGGAAGGCAAGCAAAGAGTAACGGAAGGCAAGGAAGGCAAGGGAAAGCAAGGGAAGGCAAGGGCAACGAAAGGAACGGCACGGTAAGGGGAAACAAAGCTAAGGCACGACAATGCAGGGCTAGGCAATGCACGGCAAGGCAAGGAAAGGGTAACTCAAGGCAAGGCACGGTCAGGCGAGGCAAGGCTAAGGCACGACAACGAGAGGCTAGGCAATGCACGGAAGGCAAGCAAAGAGTAACGGAATGCAAGGTAGGCAAGGGAAAGCAGGGGAAGGCAAGGGTAACGAAAGGAACGGCACGGTAAGGGGAAACAAGGCTAAGGCACGACAACACAGGGCTAGGCAATGCAGGGCAAGGCCAATAAAGGGTAACGCAAGGCAAGGCACGGTTTGGGGAGGAAGGCTAATGCACGACAATGCAAGGCTAGGCAATGCACGGAAGGCAAGCAAAGAGTAAAGGAAGGCAAGGAAGGCAAGGGAAAGCAAGGCAAGGCAAGGGTAACAGAAAGAACGGCACGGCAAGGGGAAACAAGCTAAGGCACGGCAACGCACGGCTAGGCAATGCACGGCAAGGCAAGGAAAGGGTAACGCAAGGCAAGGCACGGTGAGGCAAGGCAAGGCTGATGCACGACAACGCACGGCTAGGCAATGCACGGCAAGGAAAGGAAAGGGTAACGCAAGGCAAGGCAAGGCAAGGCTAGGGCACGCAACGCAAGGCTAGGCAATGCACGGAAGGCAAGCAAAGAGTAACGGAAGGCAAGGAAGGCAAGGGAAAGCAAGGCAAGGCAAGTCTAAGGCACGGCAACGCACGGCTAGGCAATACACGGCAAGGCAAGGAAAGGGTAACGCAAGGCAAGGCACTGTTAGGCGAGGCAAGGCTAAGGCACGACAACGCAAGGCTAGGCAATGCACTGATGGAAAGCAAAGAGTAACGGAAGGCAATGAAAGTAAGGGAAAGCAAAGCAAGGTAAGGGTAACGCAAGGCAAGGCACGGTGAGGCAAGGCAAGGCTGATGCACGACAATGCACGGCTAGGCAATGCACGGCCAGGCAAGGAAAGGGTAACGCAAGGCAAGGCACGGTCAGGCGAGGCAAGGCTAAGGCACGACAACACAAGGCTAGGCAATGCACGGAAGGCAAGCAAAGAGGAACGGAAGGCAAGGAAGGCTAGGGAAAGCAGGGAAAGGCAAGGGTAACGGAAGGAACGGCACGGTAAGGGCAAACAAGACTAAGGCACGACAACACAGGGCTAGGCAATGTAGGGCAAGGCAAGGAAATGGTAACGCAAGGCAAGGCACGGTTTGGGGAGGCAAAGCTAATGCACGACAACGCAAGGCTAGGCAGTGCACGGCTAGGCAAGGAAAGAGTAACGGAAGGAAAGGAAGGCAAGGCAAAGCAAGGCAAGGCAAGTGTAACAAAAGGCAAGGCACGGCAAGGGGAAACAAGGCTAAGGAACGGCAACGCACGGCTACGCAATGCACGGCCAGGCAAGGAAAGGGTAACGCAAGGCAAGGCACGGTAAGGCAAGACAAGGCTAATGCACGACAACGCACGGCTAGGCAATGCACGGCCAGGCAAGGAAAGGGTAACGCAAGGCAAGGAACGGTGAGGCAAGGCAAGGCAAATGCACGACAACGCACGGCTAGGCAATGCACGGCAAGGCAAGGAAAGGGTAACTCAAGGCAAGGCACGGTCAGGCGAGGCAAGGCTAAGGCACGACAACGCAAGGCTAGGCAATGCACGGAAGGCAAGCAAAGAGTAACGGAAGGCAAGGAAGGCAAGGGAAAGCAGGGGAAGGCAAGGGTAACGAAAGGAACGGCACGGTAAGGGGAAACAAGGCTAAGGCACGACAACACAGGGCTAGGCAATGCACGGCAAGGCAAGGAAAGGGTAACGCAAGGCAAGGCACGGTGAAGCAAGGCAAGGCTAATGCACGACAACGCACGGCTAGGCAATGCACGGCAAGGCAAGGAAAGGGTAACGCAAGGCAAGGCACGGTCAGGCGAGGCAAGGCTAAGGCACGACAACGCAAGGCTAGGCAATGCACGGCAAGGCAAGGAAAGGGTAACGCAAGGCAAGGGACGATAAGGCGCGGCAAGGCTAAGGCACGACAACGCAAGGCTAGGGAATAAACGGAAGGCAAGCAAAGAGTAACGGAAGGCAAGGAAGGCAAGGGAAAGCAGGGGAAGGCAAGGGTAACGAAAGGAACGGCACGGTAAGGGGAAACAAGGCTAAGGCACGACAACACAGGGCTAGGCAATGCAGGGCAAGGCAAATAAAGGGTAACGCAAGGCAAGGCACGGTTTGGGGAGGAAGGCTAATGCACGACAATGCAAGGCTAGGCAATGCACGGAAGGCAAGCAAAGAGTAACGGAAGGCAAGGAAGGCAAGGGAAAGCAAGGCAAGGCAAGGGTAACAGAAAGAACGGCACGGCAAGGGGAAACAAGGCTAAGGCACGGCAACGCACGGCTAGGCAATGCACGGCAAGGCAAGGAAAGGGTAACGCAAGGCAAGGCACGGTGAGGCAAGGCAAGGCTGATGCACGACAACGCACGGCTAGGCAATGCACGGCAAGGAAAGGAAAGGGTAACGCAAGGCAAGGCACCGTTACGCGAGGCAAGGCTTGGGCACGACAACGCAAGGCTAGGCAATGCACGGAAGGCAAGCAAAGAGTAACGGAAGGCAAGGAAGGCAAGGGAAAGCAAGGCAAGGCAAGGGTAACGGAAGGAACGGCACGGCAAGGGGAAACAAGGCTAAGGCACGGCAACGCACGGCTAGGCAATGCACGGCAAGGCAAGCAAAGGGTAACGCAAGGCAAGGCACTGTCAGGCTAGGCAAGGCTAAGGCACGACAACGCAAGGCTAGGCAATGCACGGAAGGAAAGCAAAGAGTAACGGAAGGCAATGAAAGGAAGGGAAAGCAAGGCAAGGTAAGGGTAACGCAAGGCAAGGCACGGTGAGGCAAGGCAAGGCTGATGCACGACAACGCACGGCTAGGCAATGCACGGCAAGGCAAGGAAAGGGTAACGCAAGGCAAGGCACGGTCAGGCGAGGCAAGGCTAAGGCACGACAACGCAAGGCTAGGCAATGCACGGCAAGGCAAGGAAAGGGTAACGCAAGGCAAGGCACGGTAAGGCGCGGCAAGGCTAAGGCACGACAACGCAAGGCTAGGCAATAAACGGAAGGCAAGCAAAGAGTAACGGAAGGCAAGGAAGGCAAGGGAAAGCAGGGGAAGGCAAGGGTAACGGAAGGAACGGCACGGTAAGGGGAAACAAGGCTAAGGCACGACAACGCAGGGCTAGCCAATGCACGGCAAGGAAAGGAAAGGGTAACGCAAGGCAAGGCACCGTTACGCGAGGCAAGGCTAAGGCACGACAACGCAAGGCTAGGCAATGCACGGAAGGCAAGCAAAGAGTAACGGAAGGCAAGGAAGGCAAGGGAAAGCAAGGCAAGGCAAGGGTAACGGAAGGAACGGCACGGCAAGGGGAAACAAGTCTAAGGCACGGCAACGCACGGCTAGGCAATACACGGCAAGGCAAGGAAAGGGTAACGCAAGGCAAGGCACTGTTAGGCGAGGCAAGGCTAAGGCACGACAACGCAAGGCTAGGCAATGCACGGATGGAAAGCAAAGAGTAACGGAAGGCAATGAAAGTAAGGGAAAGCAAAGCAAGGTAAGGGTAACGCAAGGCAAGGCACGGTGAGGCAAGGCAAGGCTGATGCACGACAATGCACGGCTAGGCAATGCACGGCCAGGCAAGGAAAGGGTAACGCAAGGCAAGGCACGGTCAGGCGAGGCAAGGCTAAGGCACGACAACACAAGGCTAGGCAATGCACGGAAGGCAAGCAAAGAGGAACGGAAGGCAAGGAAGGCTAGGGAAAGCAGGGAAAGGCAAGGGTAACGGAAGGAACGGCACGGTAAGGGCAAACAAGACTAAGGCACGACAACACAGGGCTAGGCAATGCAGGGCAAGGCAAGGAAATGGTAACTCAAGGCAAGGCACGGTTTGGGGAGGCAAAGCTAATGCACGACAACGCAACGCTAGGCAGTGCACGGCTAGGCAAGGAAAGAGTAACGGAAGGAAAGGAAGGCAAGGCAAAGCAAGGCAAGGCAAGTGTAACAAAAGGCAAGGCACGGCAAGGGGAAACAAGGCTAAGGAACGGCAACGCACGGCTACGCAATGCACGGCCAGGCAAGGAAAGGGTAACGCAAGGCAAGGCACGGTAAGGCAAGACAAGGCTAATGCACGACAACGCACGGCTAGGCAATGCACGGCCAGGCAAGGAAAGGGTAACGCAAGGCAACGCACGGTGAGGCAAGGCAAGGCAAATGCACGACAACGCACGGCTAGGCAATGCACGGCAAGGCAAGGAAAGGGTAACGCAAGGCAAAGCACGGTCAGGCGAGGCAAGGCTAAGGCACGACAACGCAAGGCTAGGCAATGAACGGAAGGCAAGCAAAGAGTAACGGAAGGCAAGGAAGGCAAGGGAAAGCAAGGGAAGGCAAGGGCAACGAAAGGAACGGCACGGTAAGGGGAAACAAAGCTAAGGCACGACAATGCAGGGCTAGGCAATGCACGGCAAGGCAAGGAAAGGGTAACTCAAGGCAAGGCACGGTCAGGCGAGGCAAGGCTAAGGCACGACAACGAGAGGCTAGGCAATGCACGGAAGGCAAGCAAAGAGTAACGGAATGCAAGGTAGGCAAGGGAAAGCAGGGGAAGGCAAGGGTAACGAAAGGAACGGCACGGTAAGGGGAAACAAGGCTAAGGCACGACAACACAGGGCTAGGCAATGCAGGGCAAGGCCAATAAAGGGTAACGCAAGGCAAGGCACGGTTTGGGGAGGAAGGCTAATGCACGACAATGCAAGGCTAGGCAATGCACGGAAGGCAAGCAAAGAGTAAAGGAAGGCAAGGAAGGCAAGGGAAAGCAAGGCAAGGCAAGGGTAACAGAAAGAACGGCACGGCAAGGGGAAACAAGGCTAAGGCACGGCAACGCACGGCTAGGCAATGCACGGCAAGGCAAGGAAAGGGTAACGCAAGGCAAGGCACGGTGAGGCAAGGCAAGGCTGATGCACGACAACGCACGGCTAGGCAATGCACGGCAAGGAAAGGAAAGGGTAACGCAAGGCAAGGCACCGTTACGCGAGGCAAGGCTAGGGCACGACAACGCAAGGCTAGGCAATGCACGGAAGGCAAGCAAAGAGTAACGGAAGGCAAGGAAGGCAAGGGAAAGCAAGGCAAGGCAAGGGTAACGGAAGGAACGGCACGGCAAGGGGAAACAAGGCTAAGGCACGGCAACGCACGGCTAGGCAATGCACGGCAAGGCAAGCAAAGGGTAACGCAAGGCAAGGCACTGTCAGGCTAGGCAAGGCTAAGGCACGACAACGCAAGGCTAGGCAATGCACGGAAGGAAAGCAAAGAGTAACGGAAGGCAATGAAAGGAAGGGAAAGCAAGGCAAGGTAAGGGTAACGCAAGGCAAGGCACGGTGAGGCAAGGCAAGGCTGATTCACGACAACGCACGGCTAGGCAATTCACGGCAAGGCAAGGAAAGGGTAACGCAAGGCAAGGCACGGTCAGGCGAGGCAAGGCTAAGGCACGACAACGCAAGGCTAGGCAATGCACGGAAGGCAAGCAAAGAGGAACGGAAGGCAAGGAAGGCTAGGGAAAGCAGGGAAAGGCAAGGGTAACGGAAGGAACGGCACGGTAAGGGCAAACAAGACTAAGGCACGACAACACAGGGCTAGGCAATGTAGGGCAAGGCAAGGAAATGGTAACGCAAGGCAAGGCACGGTTTGGGGAGGCAAAGCTAATGCACGACAACGCAAGGCTAGGCAGTGCACGGCTAGGCAAGGAAAGAGTAACGGAAGGAAAGGAAGGCAAGGCAAAGCAAGGCAAGGCAAGTGTAACAAAAGGCAAGGCACGGCAAGGGGAAACAAGGCTAAGGAACGGCAACGCACGGCTACGCAATGCACGGCCAGGCAAGGAAAGGGTAACGCAAGGCAAGGCACGGTAAGGCAAGACAAGGCTAATGCACGACAACGCACGGCTAGGCAATGCACGGCCAGGCAAGGAAAGGGTAACGCAAGGCAAGGAACGGTGAGGCAAGGCAAGGCAAATGCACGACAACGCACGGCTAGGCAATGCACGGCAAGGCAAGGAAAGGGTAACTCAAGGCAAGGCACGGTCAGGCGAGGCAAGGCTAAGGCACGACAACGCAAGGCTAGGCAATGCACGGAAGGCAAGCAAAGAGTAACGGAAGGCAAGGAAGGCAAGGGAAAGCAGGGGAAGGCAAGGGTAACGAAAGGAACGGCACGGTAAGGGGAAACAAGGCTAAGGCACGACAACACAGGGCTAGGCAATGCACGGCAAGGCAAGGAAAGGGTAACGCAAGGCAAGGCACGGTGAAGCAAGGCAAGGCTGATGCACGACAACGCACGGCTAGGCAATGCACGGCAAGGCAAGGAAAGGGTAACGCAAGGCAAGGCACGGTCAGGCGAGGCAAGGCTAAGGCACGACAACGCAAGGCTAGGCAATGCACGGCAAGGCAAGGAAAGGGTAACGCAAGGCAAGGGACGATAAGGCGCGGCAAGGCTAAGGCACGACAACGCAAGGCTAGGGAATAAACGGAAGGCAAGCAAAGAGTAACGGAAGGCAAGGAAGGCAAGGGAAAGCAGGGGAAGGCAAGGGTAACGGAAGGAACGGCACGGTAAGGGGAAACAAGGCTAAGGCACGACAACGCAGGGCTAGCCAATGCACGGCAAGGAAAGGAAAGGGTAACGCAAGGCAAGGCACCGTTACGCGAGGCAAGGCTAAGGCACGACAACGCAAGGCTAGGCAATGCACGGAAGGCAAGCAAAGAGTAACGAAAGGCAAGGAAGGCAAGGGAAAGCAAGGGAAGGCAAGGGCAACGAAAGGAACGGCACGGCAAGGGGAAACAAGGCTAAGGCACGGCAACGCACGGCTAGGCAATGCACGGCCAGGCAAGGAAAGGGTAACGCAAGGCAAGGCACGGTAAGGCAAGACAAGGCTAATGCACGACAACGCACGGCTAGGCAATGCACGGCCAGGCAAGGAAAGGGTAACGGAAGGCAAGGAAGGCAAGGGAAAGCAGGGGAAGGCAAGGGTAACGAAAGGAACGGCACGGTAAGGGGAAACAAGGCTAAGGCACGACAACACAGGGCTAGGCAATGCAGGGCAAGGCAAGGAAAGGGTAACGCAAGGCAAGGCACGGTTTGGGGAGGAAGGCGAATGCACGACAACGCAAGGCTAGGCAATTCACGGAAGGCAAGCAAAGAGTAACGGAAGGCAAGGAAGGCAAGGGAAAGCAAGGCAAGGCAAGGGTAACAGAAGGAACGGCACGGCAAGGGGAAACAAGGCTAAGGCACGGCAACGCACGGCTAGGCAATGCACGGCAAGGCAAGGAAAGGGTAACGCAAGGCAAGGCACGGTGAGGCAAGGCAAGGCTGATGCACGACAACGCACGGCTAGGCAATGCCCGGCAAGGAAAGGAAAGGGTAACGCAAGGCAAGGCACCGTTACGCGAGGCAAGGCTAGGGCACGACAACGCAAGACTAGGCAATGCACGGAAGGCAAGCAAAGAGTAACGGAAGGCAATGAAGGCAAGGGAAAGCAAGGCAAGGCAAGGGTAACGGAAGGAACGGCACGGCAAGGGGAAACAAGGCTAAGGCACGCCAACGCACGGCTAGGCAATGCACGGCAAGGCAAGGAAAGGGTAACGGAAGGCAAGGCACGGTAAGGCGCGGCAAGGCTAAGGCACGACAACGCAAGGCTAGGCAGTAAACGGAAGGCAAGCAACGAGTAACGGAAGGCAAGGAAGGCAAGGGAAAGCAGGGGAAGGCAAGGGTAACGGAAGGAACGGCACGGTAAGGGGAAACAAGGCTAAGGCACGACAACGCAGGGCTAGCCAATGCACGGCAAGGAAAGGAAAGGGTAACGCAAGGCAAGGCACCGTTACGCGAGGCAAGGCTAGGGCACGACAACGCAAGGCTAGGCAATGCACGGAAGGCAAGCAAAGAGTAACGGAAGGCAAGGAAGGGAAGGGAAAGCAAGGCAAGGCAAGGGTAACGGAAGGAACGGCACGGCAAGGGGAAACAAGGCTAAGGCACGGCAACGCACGGCTAGGCAATGCACGGCAAGGCAAGGAAAGGGTAACGCAAGGCAAGACACTGTCAGGCGAGGCAAGGCTAAGGCACGACAACGCAAGGCTAGGCAATGCACGGAAGGAAAGCAAAGAGTAACGGAAGGCAATGAAAGGAAGGGAAAGCAAGGCAAGGTAAGGGTAACGCAAGGCAAGGCACGGTGAGGCAAGGCAAGGCTTATGCACGACAACGCACGGCTAGGCAATTCACGGCAAGGCAAGGAAAGGGTAACGCAAGGCAAGGCACGGTCAGGCGAGGCAAGGCTAAGGCACGACAACGCAAGGCTAGGCAATGCACGGAAGGCAAGCAAAGAGGAACGGAAGGCAAGGAAGCCTAGGGAAAGCAGGGAAAGGCAAGGGTAACGGAAGGAACGCCACGGTAAGGGCAAACAAGACTAAGGCACGACAACACAGGGCTAGGCAATGCAGGGCAAGGCAAGGAAATGGTAACGCAAGGCAAGGCACGGTTTGGGGAGGCAAAGCTAATGCACGACAACGCAAGGCTAAGCAGTGCACGGCTAGGCAAGGAAAGAGTAACGGAAGGAAAGGAAGGCAAGGCAAAGCAAGGCAAGGCAAGTGTAACAAAAGGCAAGGCACGGCAAGGGGAAACAAGGCTAAGGAACGGCAACGCACGGCTACGCAATGCACGGCCAGGCAAGGAAAGGGTAACGCAAGGCAAGGCACGGTAAGGAAAGACAAGGCTAATGCACGACAACGCACGGCTAGGCAATGCACGGCCAGGCAAGGAAAGGGTAACGCAAGGCAAGGAACGGTGATGCAAGGCAAGGCAAATGCACGACAACGCACGGCTAGGCAATGCACGGCAAGGCAAGGAAAGGGTAACTCAAGGCAAGGCACGGTCAGGCGAGGCAAGGCTAAGGCACGACAACGCAAGGCTAGGCAATGCACGGAAGGCAAGCAAAGAGTAACGGAAGGCATGGAAGGCAAGGGAAAGCAGGGGAAGGCAAGGGTAACGAAAGGAACGGCACGGTAAGGGGAAAAAAGGCTAAGTCACGACAACACAGGGCTAGGCAATGCACGGCAAGGCAAGGAAAGGGTAACGCAAGGCAAGGCACGGTGAAGCAAGGCAAGGCTGATGCACGACAACGCACGGCTAGGCAATGCACGGCAAGGCAAGGAAAGGGTAACGCAAGGCAAGGCACGGTCAGGCGAGGCAAGGCTAAGGCACGACAACGCAAGGCTAGGCAATGCACGGCAAGGCAAGGAAAGGGTAACGCAAGGCAAGGCACGGTAAGGCGCGGCAAGGTTAAGGCACGACAACGCAAGGCTAGGCAATAAACGGAAGGCAAGCAAAGAGTAACGGAAGGCAAGGAAGGCAAGGGAAAGCAGGGGAAGGCAAGGGTAACGGAAGGAACGGCACGGTAAGGGGAAACAAGGCTAAGGCACAACAACGCAGGGCTAGCCAATGCACGGCAAGGAAAGGAAAGGGTAACGCAAGGCAAGGCACCGTTACGCGAGGCAAGGCTAGGGCACGACAACGCAAGGCTAGGCAATGCACGGAAGGCAAGCAAAGAGTAACGGAAGGCAAGGAAGGCAAGGGAAAGCAAGGCAAGGCAAGGGTAACGGAAGGAACGGCACGGCAAGGGGAAACAAGGCTAAGGCACGGCAACGCACGGCTAGGCAATGCACGGCAAGGCAAGGAAAGGGTAACGCAAGGCAAGGCACTGTCAGGCGAGGCAAGGCTAAGGCACGACAACGCAAGGCTAGGCAATGCACGGAAGGAAAGCAAAGAGTAACGGAAGGCAATGAAAGGAAGGGAAAGCAAGGCAAGGTAAGGGTAACGCAAGGCAAGGCACGGTGAGGCAAGGCAAGGCTGATGCACGACAACGCACGGCTAGGCAATTCACGGCAAGGCAAGGAAAGGGTAACGCAAGGCAAGGCAGTGCACGGCTAGGCAAGGAAAGAGTAACGGAAGGCAAGGAAGGCAAGGGAAAGCAGGGGAAGGCAAGGGTAACGAAAGGAACGGCACGGTAAGGGGAAAGAAGGCTAAGGCACGACAACGCAAGGCTAGGCAGTGCACGGCTAGGCAAGGAAAGAGTAACGGAAGGAAAGGAAGGCAAGGCAAAGCAAGGCAAGGCAAGTGTAACAAAAGGCAAGGCACGGCAAGGGGAAACAAGGCTAAGGAACGGCAACGCACGGCTACGCAATGCACGGCCAGGCAAGGAAAGGGTAACGCAAGGCAAGGCACGGTAAGGCAAGACAAGGCTAATGCACGACAATGCGCGGCTAGGCAATGCACGGCCAGACAAGGAAAGGGTAACGCAAGGCAAGGCACGGTGAGGCAAGGCAAGGCAAATGCACGACAACGCACGGCTAGGCAATGCACGGCAAGGCAAGGAAAGGGTAACTCAAGGCAAGGCACGGTCAGGCGAGGCAAGGCTAAGGCACGACAACGCAAGGCTAGGCAATGAACGGAAGGCAAGCAAAGAGTAACGGAAGGCAAGGAAGGCAAGGGAAAGCAAGGGAAGGCAAGGGCAACGAAAGGAACGGCACGGTAAGGGGAAACAAAGCTAAGGCACGACAATGCAGGGCTAGGCAATGCACGGCAAGGCAAGGAAAGGGTAACGCAAGGCAAAGCACGGTGAGGCAAGACAAGGCAAATGCACGACAACGCACGGCTAGGCAATGCATGGCAAGGCAAGGAAAGGGTAACGCAAGGCAAGGCACGGTAAGGCGCGGCAAGGCTAAGGCACGACAACGCAAGGCTAGGCAATGCACGGCAAGGCAAAGAAAGGGTAACGCAAGGCAAGGCACGGTAAGGCGCGGCAAGGCTAAGGCACGACAACGCAAGGCTAGGCAATAAACGGAAGGCAAGCAAAGAGTAACGGAAGGCAAGGAAGGCAAGGGAAAGCAGGGGAAGGCAAGGGTAACGGAAGGAACGGCACGGTAAGGGGAAACAAGGCTAAGGCACGACAACGCAGGGCTAGCCAATGCACGGAAAGGAAAGGAAAGGGTAACGCAAGGCAAGGCACCGTTACGCGAGGAAAGCCAAAGGCACGACAACGCAGGGCTAGCCAATGCACGGCAAGGAAAGGAAAGAGTAACGCAAGGCAAGGCACCGTTACGCGAGGCAAGGCTAAGGCACGACAACGAAAGCCTAGGCAATGAACGGAAGGCAAGCAAAGAGTAACGGAAGGCAAGGAAGGCAAGGGAAAGCAAGGGAAGGCAAGGGCAACGAAAGGAACGGCACGGTAAGGGGAAACAAAGCTAAGGCACGACAATGCAGGGCTAGGCAATGCACGGCAAGGCAAGGAAAGGGTAACGCAAGGCAAAGCAGGGTGAGGCAAGACAAGGCAAATGCACGACAACGCACGGCTAGGCAATGCACGGCAAGGCAAGGAAAGGGTAACTCAAGGCAAGGCACGGTCAGGCGAGGCAAGGCTAAGGCACGACAACGCAAGGCTAGGCAATGCACGGAAGGCAAGCAAAGAGTAACGGAAGGCAAGGAAGGCAAGGGAAAGCAGGGGAAGGCAAGGGTAACGAAAGGAACGGCACGGTAAGGGGAAACAAGGCTAAGGCACGACAACACAGGGCTAGGCAATGCAGGGCAAGGCAAGGAAAGGGTAACGCAAGGCAAGGCACGGTTTGGGGAGGAAGGCGAATGCACGACAACGCAAGGCTAGGCAATGCACGGAAGGCAAGCAAAGAGTAACGGAAGGCAAGGAAGGCAAGGGAAAGCAAGGCAAGGCAAGGGTAACAGAAGGAACGGCACGGCAAGGGGAAACAAGGCTAAGGCACGGCAACGCACGGCTAGGCAATGCACGGAAGGCAAGCAAAGAGTAACGGAAGGCAAGGAAGGCAAGGGAAAGCAGGGGAAGGCAAGGGTAACGAAAGGAACGGCACGGTAAGGGGAAACAAGGCTAAGGCACGACAACACAGGGCTAGGCAATGCAGGGCAAGGCAAGGAAAGGGTAACGCAAGGCAAGGCACGGTTTGGGGAGGCAAGGCGAATGCACGACAACGCAAGGCTAGGCAATGCACGGAAGGCAAGCAAAGAGTAACGGAAGGCAAGGAAGGCAAGGGAAAGCAAGGCAAGGCAAGGGTAACAGAAGGAACGGCACGGCAAGGGGAAACAAGGCTAAGGCACGGCAACGCACGGCTAGGCAATGAACGGAAGGCAAGGAAAGGGTAACGGAAGGCAAGGAAGGCAAGGGAAAGCAAGGGAAGGCAAGGGCAACGAAAGGAACGGCACGGTAAGGGGAAACAAAGCTAAGGCACGACAATGCAGGGCTAGGCAATGCACGGCAAGGCAAGGAAAGGGTAACTCAAGGCAAGGCACGGTCAGGCGAGGCAAGGCTAAGGCACGACAACGAGAGGCTAGGCAATGCACGGAAGGCAAGCAAAGAGTAACGGAATGCAAGGTAGGCAAGGGAAAGCAGGGGAAGGCAAGGGTAACGAAAGGAACGGCACGGTAAGGGGAAACAAGGCTAAGGCACGACAACACAGGGCTAGGCAATGCAGGGCAAGGCAAATAAAGGGTAACGCAAGGCAAGGCACGGTTTGGGGAGGAAGGCTAATGCACGACAATGCTAGGCTAGGCAATGCACGGAAGGCAAGCAAAGAGTAACGGAAGGCAAGGAAGGCAAGGGAAAGCAAGGCAAGGCAAGGGTAACAGAAAGAACGGCACGGCAAGGGGAAACAAGGCTAAGGTACCACAATGCACGGCTCGGCAAGGCACGGCAAGGCAAGGAAAGGGTAACGCAAGGCAAGGCACGGTCAGGCGAGGCAAGGCTAATGCACGACAACGCACGGCTAGGCAATGCACGGCAAGGAAAGGAAAGGGTAACGCAAGGCAAGGCACCGTTACGCGAGGCAAGGCTAGGGCACGACAACGCAAGGCTAGGCAATGCACGGAAGGCAAGCAAAGAGTAACGGAAGGCAAGGAAGGCAAGGGAAAGCAAGGCAAGGCAAGGGTAACGGAAGGAACGGCACGGCAAGGGGAAACAAGGCTAAGGCACGGCAACGCACGGCTAGGCAATGCACGGCAAGGCAAGCAAAGGGTAACGCAAGGCAAGGCACTGTCAGGCTAGGCAAGGCTAAGGCACGACAACGCAAGGCTAGGCAATGCACGGAAGGAAAGCAAAGAGTAACGGAAGGCAATGAAAGGAAGGGAAATCAAGGCAAGGTAAGGGTAACGCAAGGCAAGGCACGGTGAGGCAAGGCAAGGCTGATGCACGACAACGCACGGCTAGGCAATTCACGGCAAGGCAAGGAAAGGGTAACGCAAGGCAAGGCACGGTCAGGCGAGGCAAGGCTAAGGCACGACAACGCAAGGCTAGGCAATGCACGGAAGGCAAGCAAAGAGGAACGGAAGGCAAGGAAGGCTAGGGAAAGCAGGGAAAGGCAAGGGTAACGGAAGGAACGGCACGGTAAGTGCAAACAAGACTAAGGCACGACAACACAGGGCTAGGCAATGCAGGGCAAGGCAAGGAAATGGTAACGCAAGGCAAGGCACGGTTTGGGGAGGCAAAGCTAATGCACGACAACGCAAGGCTAGGCAGTGCACGGCTAGGCAAGGAAAGAGTAACGGAAGGAAAGGAAGGCAAGGCAAAGCAAGGCAAGGCAAGTGTAACAAAAGGCAAGGCACGGCAAGGGGAAACAAGGCTAAGGAACGGCAACGCACGGCTACGCAATGCACGGCCAGGCAAGGAAAGGGTAACGCAAGGCAAGGCACGGTAAGGCAAGACAAGGCTAATGCACGACAACGCACGGCTAGGCAATGCACGGCCAGGCAAGGAAAGGGTAACGCAAGGCAACGCACGGTGAGGCAAGGCAAGGCAAATGCACGACAACGCACGGCTAGGCAATGCACGGCAAGGCAAGGAAAGGGTAACGCAAGGCAAAGTACGGTCAGGCGAGGCAAGGCTAAGGCACGACAACGCAAGGCTAGGCAATGAACGGAAGGCAAGCAAAGAGTAACGGAAGGCAAGGAAGGCAAGGGAAAGCAAGGGAAGGCAAGGGCAACGAAAGGAACGGCACGGTAAGGGGAAACAAAGCTAAGGCACGACAATGCAGGGCTAGGCAATGCACGGCAAGGCAAGGAAAGGGTAACTCAAGGCAATGCACGGTCAGGCGAGGCAAGGCTAAGGCACGACAACGAGAGGCTAGGCAATGCACGGAAGGCAAGCAAAGAGTAACGGAATGCAAGGTAGGCAAGGGAAAGCAGGGGAAGGCAAGGGTAACGAAAGGAACGGCACGGTAAGGGGAAACAAGGCTAAGGCACGACAACACAGGGCTAGGCAATGCAGGGCAAGGCAAATAAAGGGTAACGCAAGGCAAGGCACGGTTTGGGGAGGAAGGTGAATGCACGACAACGCAAGGCTAGGCAATGCACGGAAGGCAAGCAAAGAGTAACGGAAGGCAAGGAAGGCAAGGGAAAGCAAGGCAAGGCAAGGGTAACAGAAAGAACGGCACGGCAAGGGGAAACAAGGCTAAGGCACGGCAACGCACGGCTAGGCAATGCACGGCAAGGCAAGGAAAGGGTAACGCAAGGCAAGGCACGGTGAGGCAAGGCAAGGCTGATGCACGACAACGCACGGCTAGGCAATGCACGGCAAGGAAAGGAAAGGGTAACGCAAGGCAAGGCACCGTTACGCGAGGCAAGGCTAGGGCACGACAACGCAAGGCTAGGCAATGCACGGAAGGCAAGCAAAGAGTAACGGAAGGCAAGGAAGGCAAGGGAAAGCAAGGCAAGGCAAGGGTAACGGAAGGAACGGCACGGCAAGGGGAAACAAGGCTAAGGCACGGCAACGCACGGCTAGGCAATGCACGGCAAGGCAAGGAAAGGGTAACGCAAGGCAAGGCACTGTCAGGCGAGGCAAGGCTAAGGCACGACAACGCAAGGCTAGGCAATGCACGGAAGGAAAGCAAAGAGTAACGGAAGGCAATGAAAGGAAGGGAAAGCAAGGCAAGGTAAGGGTAACGCAAGGCAAGGCACGGTGAGGCAAGGCAAGGCTGATGCACGACAACGCACGGCTAGGCAATTCACGGCAAGGCAAGGAAAGGGTAACGCAAGGCAAGGCACGGTCAGGCGAGGCAAGGCTAAGGCACGACAACGCAAGGCTAGGCAATGCACGGAAGGCAAGCAAAGAGGAACGGAAGGCAAGGAAGGCTAGGGAAAGCAGGGAAAGGCAAGGGTAACGGAAGGAACGGCACGGTAAGGGCAAACAAGACTAAGGCACGACAACACAGGGCTAGGCAATGCAGGGCAAGGCAAGGAAATGGTAACGCAAGGCAAGGCACGGTTTGGGGAGGCAAAGCTAATGCACGACAACGCAAGGCTAGGCAGTGCACGGCTAGGCAAGGAAAGAGTAACGGAAGGAAAGGAAGGCAAGGCAAAGCAAGGCAAGGCAAGTGTAACAAAAGGCAAGGCACGGCAAGGGGAAACAAGGCTAAGGAACGGCAACGCACGGCTACGCAATGCACGGCCAGGCAAGGAAAGGGTAACGCAAGGCAAGGCACGGTAAGGCAAGACAAGGCTAATGCACGACAACGCACGGCTAGGCAATGCACGGCCAGGCAAGGAAAGGGTAACGCAAGGCAAGGAACGGTGAGGCAAGGCAAGGCAAATGCACGACAACGCACGGCTAGGCAATGCACGGCAAGGCAAGGAAAGGGTAACTCAAGGCAAGGCACGGTCAGGCGAGGCAAGGCTAAGGCACGACAACGCAAGGCTAGGCAATGCACGGAAGGCAAGCAAAGAGTAACGGAAGGCAAGGAAGGCAAGGGAAAGCAGGGGAAGGCAAGGGTAACGAAAGGAACGGCACGGTAAGGGGAAACAAGGCTAAGGCACGACAACACAGGGCTAGGCAATGCACGGCAAGGCAAGGAAAGGGTAACGCAAGGCAAGGCACGGTGAAGCAAGGCAAGGCTGATGCACGACAACGCACGGCTAGGCAATGCACGGCAAGGCAAGGAAAGGGTAACGCAAGGCAAGGCACGGTCAGGCGAGGCAAGGCTAAGGCACGACAACGCAAGGCTAGGCAATGCACGGCAAGGCAAGGAAAGGGTAACGCAAGGCAAGGGACGATAAGGCGCGGCAAGGCTAAGGCACGACAACGCAAGGCTAGGCAATAAACGGAAGGCAAGCAAAGAGTAACGGAAGGCAAGGAAGGCAAGGGAAAGCAGGGGAAGGCAAGGGTAACGGAAGGAACGGCACGGTAAGGGGAAACAAGGCTAAGGCACGACAACGCAGGGCTAGCCAATGCACGGCAAGGAAAGGAAAGGGTAACGCAAGGCAAGGCACCGTTACGCGAGGCAAGGCTAAGGCACGACAACGCAAGGCTAGGCAATGCACGGAAGGCAAGCAAAGAGTAACGAAAGGCAAGGAAGGCAAGGGAAAGCAAGGGAAGGCAAGGGCAACGAAAGGAACGGCACGGCAAGGGGAAACAAGGCTAAGGCACGGCAACGCACGGCTAGGCAATGCACGGCCAGGCAAGGAAAGGGTAACGCAAGGCAAGGCACGGTAAGGCAAGACAAGGCTAATGCACGACAACGCACGGCTAGGCAATGCACGGCAAGGCAAGGAAAGGGTAACGCAAGGCAAGGCACGGTCAGGCGAGGCAAGGCTAAGGCACGACAACGCAAGGCTAGGCAATGCACGGAAGGCAAGCAAAGAGTAACGGAAGGCAAGGAAGGCAAGGGAAAGCAAGGCAAGGCAAGGGCAACGAAAGGAACGGCACGGTAAGGGGAAACAAAGCTAAGGCACGACAATGCAGGGCTAGGCAATGCACGGCAAGGCAAGGAAAGGGTAACGCAAGGCAAAGCACGGTGAGGCAAGACAAGGCAAATGCACGACAACGCACGGCTAGGCAATGCAGGGCAAGGCAAAGAAAGGGTAACGCAAGGCAAGGCACGGTTTGGGGAGGAAGGCGAATGCACGACAACGCAAGGCTAGGCAATGCACGGAAGGCAAGCAAAGAGTAACGGAAGGCAAGGAAGGCAAGGGAAAGCAAGGCAAGGCAAGGGTAACAGAAGGAACGGCACGGCAAGGGGAAACAAGGCTAAGGCACGGCAACACACGGCTAGGCAATGCACGGCAAGGCAAGGAAAGGGTAACGCAAGGCAAGGCACGGTGAGGCAAGGCAAGGCTGATGCACGACAACGCACGGCTAGGCAATGTACGGCAAGGCAAGGAAAGGGTAACGCAAGGCAAGGCACGGTCAGGCGAGGCATGGCTAAGGCACGACAACGCAAGGCTAGGCAATGCACGGCAAGGCAAGGAAAGGGTAACGGAAGGCAAGGCACGGTAAGGCGCGGCAAGGCTAAGGCACGACAACGCAAGGCTAGGCAGTACACGGAAGGCAAGCAACGAGTAACGGAAGGCAAGGAAGGCAAGGGAAAGCAGCGGAAGGCAAGGGTAACGGAAGGAACGGCACGGTAAGGGGAAACAAGGCTAAGGCACGACAACGCAGGGCTAGCCAATGCACGGCAAGGAAAGGAAAGGGTAACGCAAGGCAAGGCACCGTTACGCGAGGCAAGGCTAGGGCACGACAACGCAAGGCTAGGCAATGCACGGAAGGCAAGCAAAGAGTAACGGAAGGCAAGGAAGGGAAGGGAAAGCAAGGCAAGGCAAGGGTAACGGAAGGAACGGCACGGCAAGGGGAAACAAGGCTAAGGCACGACAACGCAAGGCTAGGCAATGCACGGCAAGGCAAGGAAAGGGTAACGCAAGGCAAGGCACTGTCAGGCGAGGCAAGGCTAAGGCACGACAACGCAAGGCTAGGCAATGCACGGAAGGAAAGCAAAGAGTATCGGAAGGCAATGAAAGGAAGGGAAAGCAAGGCAAGGTAAGGGTAACGCAAGGCAAGGCACGGTGAGGCAAGGCAAGGCTTATGCACGACAACGCACGGCTAGGCAATTCACGGCAAGGCAAGGAAAGGGTAACGCAAGGCAAGGCACGGTCAGGCGAGGCAAGGCTAAGGCACGACAACGCAAGGCTAGGCAATGCACGGAAGGCAAGCAAAGAGGAACGGAAGGCAAGGAAGCCTAGGGAAAGCAGGGAAAGGCAAGGGTAACGGAAGGAACGCCACGGTAAGGGCAAACAAGACTAAGGCACGACAACACAGGGCTAGGCAATGCAGGGCAAGGCAAGGAAATGGTAACGCAAGGCAAGGCACGGTTTGGGGAGGCAAAGCTAATGCACGACAACGCAAGGCTAGGCAGTGCACGGCTAGGCAAGGAAAGAGTAACGGAAGGAAAGGAAGGCAAGGCAAAGCAAGGCAAGGCAAGTGTAACAAAAGACAAGGCACGGCAAGGGGAAACAAGGCTAAGGAACGGCAACGCACGGCTACGCAATGCACGGCCAGGCAAGGAAAGGGTAACGCAAGGCAAGGCACGGTAAGGAAAGACAAGGCTAATGCACGACAACGCACGGCTAGGCAATGCACGACCAGGCAAGGAAAGATTAACGCAAGGCAAGGAACGGTGAGGCAAGGCAAGGCAAATGCACGACAACGCACGGCTAGGCAATGCACGGCAAGGCAAGGAAAGGGTAACTCAAGGCAAGGCACGGTCAGGCGAGGCAAGGCTAAGGCACGACAACGCAAGGCTAGGCAATGCACGGAAGGCAAGCAAAGAGTAACGGAAGGCAAGGAAGGCAAGGGAAAGCAGGGGAAGGCAAGGGTAACGAAAGGAACGGCACGGTAAGGGGAAACAAGGCTAAGGCACGACAACACAGGGCTAGGCAATGCACGGCAAGGCAAGGAAAGGGTAACGCAAGGCAAGGCACGGTGAAGCAAGGCAAGGCTGATGCACGACAACGCACGGCTAGGCAATGCACGGCAAGGCAAGGAAAGGGTAACGCAAGGCAAGGCACGGTCAGGCGAGGCAAGGCTAAGGCACGACAACGCAAGGCTAGGCAATGCACGGCAAGGCAAGGAAAGGGTAACGCAAGGCAAGGCACGGTAAGGCGCGGCAAGGCTAAGGCACGACAACGCAAGGCTAGGCAATAAACGGAAGGCAAGCAAAGAGTAACGGAAGGCAAGGAAGGCAAGGGAAAGCAGGGGAAGGCAAGGGTAACGGAAGGAACGGCACGGTAAGGGGAAACAAGGCTAAGGCACGACAACGCAGGGCTAGCCAATGCACGGCAAGGAAAGGAAAGGGTAACGCAAGGCAAGGCACCGTTACGCGAGGCAAGGCTAGGGCACGACAACGCAAGGCTAGGCAATGCACGGAAGGCAAGCAAAGAGTAACGGAAGGCAAGGAAGGCAAGGGAAAGCAAGGCAAGGCAAGGGTAACGGAAGGAACGGCACGGCAAGGGGAAACAAGGCTAAGGCACGGCAACGCACGGCTAGGCAATGCACGGCAAGGCAAGGAAAGGGTAACGCAAGGCAAGGCACTGTCAGGCGAGGCAAGGCTAAGGCACGACAACGCAAGGCTAGGCAATGCACGGAAGGAAAGCAAAGAGTAACGGAAGGCAATGAAAGGAAGGGAAAGCAAGGCAAGGTAAGGGTAACGCAAGGCAAGGCACTGCTGAGGCAAGGCAAGGCTGATGCACGACAACGCACGGCTAGGCAATTCACGGCAAGGCAAGGAAAGGGTAACGCAAGGCAAGGCACGGTCAGGCGAGGCAAGGCTAAGGCACGACAACGCAAGGCTAGGCAATGCACGGAAGGCAAGCAAAGAGGAACGGAAGGCAACGAAGGCTAGGGAAAGCAGGGAAAGGCAAGGGTAACGGAAGGAACGGCACGGTAAGGGCAAACAAGACTAAGGCACGACAACACAGGGCTAGGCAATGCAGGGCAAGGCAAGGAAATGGTAACGCAAGGCAAGGCACGGTTTGGGGAGGCAAAGCTAATGCACGACAACGCAAGGCTAGGCAGTGCACGGCTAGGCAAGGAAAGAGTAACGGAAGGAAAGGAAGGCAAGGCAAAGCAAGGCAAGGCAAGTGTAACAAAAGGCAAGGCACGGCAAGGGGAAACAAGGCTAAGGAACGGCAACGCACGGCTACGCAATCCACGGCCAGGCAAGGAAAGGGTAACGCAAGGCAAGGCACGGTAAGGCAAGACAAGGCTAATGCACGACAACGCACGGCTAGGCAATGCACGGCCAGGCAAGGAAAGGGTAACGCAAGGCAAGGAACGGTGAGGCAAGGCAAGGCAAATGCACGACAACGCACGGCTAGGCAATGCACGGCAAGGCAAGGAAAGGGTAACGCAAGGCAAGGCACGGTCAGGCGAGGCAAGGCTAAGGCACGACAACGCAAGGCTAGGCAATGCACGGAAGGCAAGCAAAGAGTAACGGAAGGCAAGGAAGGCAAGGGAAAGCAAGGCAAGGCAAGGGCAACGAAAGGAACGGCACGGTAAGGGGAAACAAAGCTAAGGCACGACAATGCAGGGCTAGGCAATGCACGGCAAGGCAAGGAAAGGGTAACGCAAGGCAAAGCACGGTGAGGCAAGACAAGGCAAATGCACGACAACGCACGGCTAGGCAATGCACGGCAAGGCAAGGAAAGGGTAACTCAAGGCAAGGCACGGTCAGGCGAGGCAAGGCTAAGGCACGACAACGCAAGGCTAGGCAATGCACGGAAGGCAAGCAAAGAGTAACGGAAGGCAAGGAAGGCAAGGGAAAGCAGGGGAAGGCAAGGGTAACGAAAGGAACGGCACGGTAAGGGGAAACAAGGCTAAGGCACGAAAACACAGGGCTAGGCAAGGAAAGGGTAACGCAAGGCAAGGCACGGTTTGGGGAGGAAGGCGAATGCACGACAACGCAAGGCTAGGCAATGCACGGAAGGCAAGCAAAGAGTAACGGAAGGCAAGGAAGGCAAGGGAAAGCAAGGCAAGGCAAGGGTAACAGAAGGAACGGCACGGCAAGGGGAAACAAGGCTAAGGCACGGCAACGCACGGCTAGGCAATGCACGGCAAGGCAAGGAAAGGGTAACGCAAGGCAAGGCACGGTGAGGCAAGGCAAGGCTGATGCACGACAACGCACGGCTAGGCAATGCACGGCAAGGCAAGGAAAGGGTAACGCAAGGCAAGGCACGGTCAGGCGCGGCAAGGCTAAGGCACGACAACGCAAGGCTAGGCAATGCACGGCAAGGCAAGGAAAGGGTAACGGAAGGCAAGGCACGGTAAGGCGCGGCAAGGCTAAGGCACGACAACGCAAGGCTAGGCAGTAAACGGAAGGCAAGCAACGAGTAACGGAAGGCAAGGAAGGCAAGGGAAAGCAGGGGAAGGCAAGGGTAACGGAAGGAACGGCACGGTAAGGGGAAACAAGGCTAAGGCACGACAACGCAGGGCTAGCCAATGCACGGCAAGGAAAGGAAAGGGTAACGCAAGGCAAGGCACCGTTACGCGAGGCAAGGCTAGGGCACGACAACGCAAGGCTAGGCAATGCACGGAAGGCAAGCAAAGAGTAACGGAAGGCAAGGAAGGGAAGGGAAAGCAAGGCAAGGCAAGGGTAACGGAAGGAACGGCACGGCAAGGGGAAACAAGGCTAAGGCACGGCAACGCACGGCTAGGCAATGCACGGCAAGGCAAGGAAAGGGTAACTCAAGGCAAGGCACGGTCAGGCGAGGCAAGGCTAAGGCACGACAACGCAAGGCTAGGCAATGCACGGAAGGAAAGCAAAGAGTAACGGAAGGCAATGAAAGGAAGGGAAAGCAAGGCAAGGTAAGGGTAACGCAAGGCAAGGCACGGTGAGGCAAGTCAAGGCTTATGCACGACAACGCACGGCTAGGCAATGCACGGCAAGGCAAGGAAAGGGTAACGCAAGGCAAGGCACGGTCAGGCGAGGCAAGGCTAAGGCACGACAACGCAAGGCTAGGCAATGCACGGAAGGCAAGCAAAGAGGAACGGAAGGCAAGGAAGCCTAGGGAAAGCAGGGAAAGGCAAGGGTAACGGAAGGAACGCCACGGTAAGGGCAAACAAGACTAAGGGACGACAACACAGGGCTAGGCAATGCAGGGCAAGGCAAGGAAATGGTAACGCAAGGCAAGGCACGGTTTGGGGAGGCAAAGCTAATGCACGACAACGCAAGGCTAGGCAGTGCACGGCTAGGCAAGGAAAGAGTAACGGAAGGAAAGGAAGGCAAGGCAAAGCAAGGCAAGGCAAGTGTAACAAAAGGCAAGGCACGGCAAGGGGAAACAAGGCTAAGGAACGGCAACGCACGGCTACGCAATGCACGGCCAGGCAAGGAAAGGGTAACGCAAGGCAAGGCACGGTAAGGCAAGACAAGGCTAATGCACGACAACGCACGGCTAGGCAATGCACGGCCAGGCAAGGAAAGGGTAACGCAAGGCAAGGAACGGTGAGGCAAGGCAAGGCAAATGCACGACAACGCACGGCTAGGCAATGCACGGCAAGGCAAGGAAAGGGTAACTCAAGGCAAGGCACGGTGAGGAGAGGCAAGGCTAAGGCACGACAACGCAAGGCTAGGCAATGCACGGAAGGCAAGCAAAGAGTAACGGAAGGCATGGAAGGCAAGGGAAAGCAGGGGAAGGCAAGGGTAACGAAAGGAACGCCACGGTAAGGGGAAAAAAGGCTAAGTCACGACAACACAGGGCTAGGCAATGAGCGGAAGGCAAGCAAAGAGTAACGGAAGGCAAGGAAGGCAAGGGAAAGCAAGGCAAGGCTGATGCACGACAACGCACGGCTAGGCAATGCACGGCAAGGCAAGGAAAGGGTAACGCAAGGCAAGGCACGGTCAGGCGAGGCAAGGCTAAGGCACGACAACGCAAGGCTAGGCAATGCACGGCAAGGCAAGGAAAGGGTAACGCAAGGCAAGGCACGGTAAGGCGCGGCAAGGCTAAGGCACGACAACGCAAGGCTAGGCAATAAACGGAAGGCAAGCAAAGAGTAACGGAAGGCAAGGAAGGCAAGGGAAAGCAGGGGAAGGCAAGGGTAACGGAAGGAACGGCACGGTAAGGGGAAACAAGGCTAAGGCACAACAACGCAGGGCTAGCCAATGCACGGCAAGGAAAGGAAAGGGTAACGCAAGGCAAGGCACCGTTACGCGAGGCAAGGCTAGGGCACGACAACGCAAGGCTAGGCAATGCACGGAAGGCAAGCAAAGAGTAACGGAAGGCAAGGAAGGCAAGGGAAAGCAAGGCAAGGCAAGGGTAACGGAAGGAACGGCACGGCAAGGGGAAACAAGGCTAAGGCACGGCAACGCACGGCTAGGCAATGCACGGCAAGGCAAGGAAAGGGTAACGCAAGGCAAGGCACTGTCAGGCGAGGCAAGGCTAAGGCACGACAACGCAAGGCTAGGCAATGCACGGAAGGAAAGCAAAGAGTAACGGAAGGCAATGAAAGGAAGGGAAAGCAAGGCAAGGTAAGGGTAACGCAAGGCAAGGCACGGTGAGGCAAGGCAAGGCTGATGCACGACAACGCACGGCTAGGCAATTCACGGCAAGGCAAGGAAAGGGTAACGCAAGGCAAGGCAGTGCACGCCTAGGCAAGGAAAGAGTAACGGAAGGCAAGGAAGGCAAGGGAAAGCAGGGGAAGGCAAGGGTAACGAAAGGAACGGCACGGTAAGGGGAAAGAAGGCTAAGGCACGACAACGCAAGGCTAGGGAGTGCACGGCTAGGCAAGGAAAGAGTAACGGAAGGAAAGGAAGGCAAGGCAAAGCAAGGCAAGGCAAGTGTAACAAAAGGCAAGGCACGGCAAGGGGAAACAAGGCTAAGGAACGGCAACGCACGGCTACGCAATGCACGGCCAGGCAAGGAAAGGGTAACGCAAGGCAAGGCACGGTAAGGCAAGACAAGGCTAATGCACGACAATGCGCGGCTAGGCAATGCACGGCCAGGCAAGGAAAGGGGTAACGCAAGGCAAGGCACGGTGAGGCAAGGCAAGGCAAATGCACGACAACGCACGGCTAGGCAATGCATGGCAAGGCAAGGAAAGGGTAACGCAAGGCAAGGCACGGTAAGGCGCGGCAAGGCTAAGGCACGACAACGCAAGGCTAGGCAATGCACGGCAAGGCAAAGAAAGGGTAACGCAAGGCAAGGCACGGTAAGGCGCGGCAAGGCTAAGGCACGACAACGCAAGGCTAGGCAATAAACGGAAGGCAAGCAAAGAGTAACGGAAGGCAAGGAAGGCAAGGGAAAGCAGGGGAAGGCAAGGGTAACGGAAGGAACGGCACGGTAAGGGGAAACAAGGCTAAGGCACGACAACGCAGGGCTAGCCAATGCACGGCAAGGAAAGGAAAGGGTAACGCAAGGCAAGGCACCGTTACGCGAGGCAAGCCAAAGGCACGACAACGCAGGGCTAGCCAATGCACGGCAAGGTAAGGAAAGAGTAACGCAAGGCAAGGAACCGTTACGCGAGGCAAGGCTAAGGCACGACAACGCAAGGCTAGGCAATGAACGGAAGGCAAGCAAAGAGTAACGGAAGGCAAGGAAGGCAAGGGAAAGCAGGGGAAGGCAAGGGTAACGAAAGGAACGGCACGGTAAGGGGAAACAAGGCTAAGGCACGACAACACAGGGCTAGGCAATGCAGGGCAAGGCAAGGAAAGGGTAACGCAAGGCAAGGCACGGTTTGGGGAGGAAGGCGAATGCACGACAACGCAAGGCTAGGCAATGCACGGAAGGCAAGCAAAGAGTAACGGAAGGCAAGGAAGGCAAGGGAAAGCAAGGCAAGGCAAGGGTAACAGAAGGAACGGCACGGCAAGGGGAAACAAGGCTAAGGCACGGCAACGCACGGCTAGGCAATGAACGGAAAGGCAAGGAAAGGGTAACGCAAGGCAAGGCACGGTGAGTCAAGGCAAGGCTGATGCACGACAACGCACGGCTAGGCAATGCACGGCAAGGCAAGGAAAGGGTAACGCAAGGCAAGGCACGGTCAGGCGAGGCAAGGCTAAGGCACGACAACGCAAGGCTAGGCAATGCACGGCAAGGCAAGGAAAGGGTAACGCAAGGCAAGGCACGGTAAGGCGCGGCAAGGGTAAGGCACGACAACGCAAGGCTAGGAAATAAACGGAAGGCAAGCAAAGAGTAACGGAAGGCAAGGAAGGCAAGGGAAAGCAGGGGAAGGCAAGGGTAACGGAAGGAACGGCACGGTAAGGGGAAACAAGGCTAAGGCACGACAACGCAGGGCTAGCTAATGCACGGCAAGGAAAGGAAAAGGTAACGCAAGGCAAGGCCCCGTTACGCGAGGCAAGGCTAAGGCACGACAACGCAAGGCTAGGCAATGCACGGAAGGCAAGCAAAGAGTAACGGAAGGCAAGGAAGGCAAGGGAAAGCAAGGCAAGGCAAGGGTAACGGAAGGAACGGCACGGCAAGGGATAACAAGGCTAAGGCACGGCAACGCACGGCTAGGCAATGCACGGCAAGGCAAGGAAAGGGTAACGCAAGGCAAGGCACTGTCAGGCGAGGCAAGGCTAAGGCACGACAACGCAAGGCTAGGCAATGCACGGAAGGAAAGCAAAGAGTAACGGAAGGCAATGAAAGGAAGGGAAAGCAAGGCAAGGTAAGGGTAACGCAAGGCAAGGCACGGTGAGGCAAGGCAAGGCTGATGCACGACAACGCACGGCTAGGCAATTCACGGCAAGGCAAGGAAAGGGTAACGCAAGGCAAGGCACGGTCAGGCGAGGCAAGGCTAAGGCACGACAACGCAAGGCTTGGCAATGCACGGAAGGCAAGCAAAGAGGAACGGAAAGCAAGGAAGGCTAGGGAAAGCAGGGAAAGGCAAAGGTAACGGAAGGAACGGCACGGTAAGGGCAAACAAGACTAAGGCACGACAACACAGTGCTAGGCAATGCAGGGCAAGGCAAGGAAATGGTAACGCAAGGCAAGGCACGGTTTGGGGAGGCAAAGCTAATGCACGACAACGCAAGGCTAGGCAGTGCACGGCTAGGCAAGGAAAGAGTAACGGAAGGAAAGGAAGGCAAGGCAAAGCAAGGCAAGGCAAGTGTAACAAAAGGCAAGGCACGGCAAGGGGAAACAAGGCTAAGGAACGGCAACGCACGGCTACGCAATGCACGGCAAGGCAAGGAAAGGGTAACGCAAGGCAAGGCACGGTGAGGCAAGACAAGGCAAATGCACGACAACGCACGGCTAGGCAATGCACGGCAAGGCAAGGAAAGGGTAACGCAAGGCAAGGCACGGTAAGGCGCGGCAAGGCTAAGGCACGACAACGCAAGGCTAGGCAATGCACGGCAAGGCAAAGAAAGGGTAACGCAAGGCAAGGCACGGTAAGGCGCGGCAAGGCTAAGGCACGACAACGCAAGGCTAGGCAATAAACGGAAGGCAAGCAAAGAGTAACGGAAGGCAAGGAAGGCAAGGGAAAGCAGGGGAAGGCAAGGGTAACGGAAGGAACGGCACGGTAAGGGGAAACAAGGCTAAGGCACGACAACGCAGGGCTAGCCAATGCACGGCAAGGAAAGGAAAGGGTAACGCAAGGCAAGGCACCGTTACGCGAGGCAAGCCAAAGGCACGACAACGCAGGGCTAGCCAATGCACGGCAAGGAAAGGAAAGAGTAACGCAAGGCAAGGCACCGTTACGCGAGGCAAGGCTAAGGCACGACAACGCAAGGCTAGGAAATGAACGGAAGGCAAGCAAAGAGTAACGGAAGGCAAGGAAGGCAAGGGAAAGCAAGGGAAGGCAAGGGCAACGAAAGGAACGGCACGGTAAGGGGAAACAAAGCTAAGGCACGACAATGCAGGGCTAGGCAATGCACGGCAAGGCAAGGAAAGGGTAACTCAAGGCAAGGCACGGTCAGGCGAGGCAAGGCTAAGGCACGACAACGAGAGGGTAGGCAATGCACGGAAGGCAAGCAAAGAGTAACGGAATGCAAGGTAGGCAAGGGAAACCAGGGGAAGGCAAGGGTAACGAAAGGAACGGCACGGTAAGGGCAAACAAGACTAAGGCACGACAACACAGGGCTAGGCAATGCAGGGCAAGGCAAGGAAAGGGTAACGCAAGGCAAAGCACGGTGAGGCAAGACAAGGCAAATGCACGACAACGCACGGCTAGGCAATGCACGGCAAGGCAAGGAAAGGGTAACTCAAGGCAAGGCACGGTCAGGCGAGGCAAGGCTAAGGCAAGACAACGCAAGGCTAGGCAATGCACGGAAGGCAAGCAAAGAGTAACGGAAGGCAAGGAAGGCAAGGGAAAGCAGGGGAAGGCAAGGGTAACGAAAGGAACGGCACGGTAAGGGGAAACAAGGCTAAGGCACGAAAACACAGGGCTAGGCAAGGAAAGGGTAACGCAAGGCAAGGCACGGTTTGGGGAGGAAGGCGAATGCACGACAACGCAAGGCTAGGCAATGCACGGAAGGCAAGCAAAGAGTAACGGAAGGCAAGGAAGGCAAGGGAAAGCAAGGCAAGGCAAGGGTAACAGAAGGAACGGCACGGCAAGGGGAAACAAGGCTAAGGCACGGCAACGCACGGCTAGGCAATGCACGGCAAGGCAAGGAAAGGGTAACGCAAGGCAAGGCACGGTGAGGCAAGGCAAGGCTGATGCACGACAACGCACGGCTAGGCAATGCACGGCAAGGCAAGGAAAGGGTAACGCAAGGCAAGGCACGGTCAGGCGAGGCATGGCTAAGGCACGACAACGCAAGGCTAGGCAATGCACGGCAAGGCAAGGAAAGGGTAACGGAAGGCAAGGCACGGTAAGGCGCGGCAAGGCTAAGGCACGACAACGCAAGGCTAGGCAGTAAACGGAAGGCAAGCAACGAGTAACGGAAGGCAAGGAAGGCAAGGGAAAGCAGGGGAAGGCAAGGGTAACGGAAGGAACGGCACGGTAAGGGGAAACAAGGCTAAGGCACGACAACGCAGGGCTAGCCAATGCACGGCAAGGAAAGGAAAGGGTAACGCAAGGCAAGGCACCGTTACGCGAGGCAAGGCTAGGGCACGACAACGCAAGGCTAGGCAATGCACGGAAGGCAAGCAAAGAGTAACGGAAGGCAAGGAAGGGAAGGGAAAGCAAGGCAAGGCAAGGGTAACGGAAGGAACGGCACGGCAAGGGGAAACAAGGCTAAGGCACGGCAACGCACGGCTAGGCAATGCACGGCAAGGCAAGGAAAGGGTAACTCAAGGCAAGGCACGGTCAGGCGAGGCAAGGCTAAGGCACGACAACGCAAGGCTAGGCAATGCACGGAAGGAAAGCAAAGAGTAACGGAAGGCAATGAAAGGAAGGGAAAGCAAGGCAAGGTAAGGGTAACGCAAGGCAAGGCACGGTGAGGCAAGGCAAGGCTTATGCACGACAACGCACGGCTAGGCAATTCACGGCAAGGCAAGGAAAGGGTAACGCAAGGCAAGGCACGGTCAGGCGAGGCAAGGCTAAGGCACGACAACGCAAGGCTAGGCAATGCACGGAAGGCAAGCAAAGAGGAACGGAAGGCAAGGAAGCCTAGGGAAAGCAGGGAAAGGCAAGGGTAACGGAAGGAACGCCACGGTAAGGGCAAACAAGACTAAGGCACGACAACACAGGGCTAGGCAATGCAGGGCAAGGCAAGGAAATGGTAACGCAAGGCAAGGCACGGTTTGGGGAGGCAAAGCTAATGCACACCAACGCAAGGCTAGGCAGTGCACGACTAGGCAAGGAAAGAGTAACGGAAGGAAAGGAAGGCAAGGCAAAGCAAGGCAAGGCAAGTGTAACAAAAGGCAAGGCACGGCAAGGGGAAACAAGGCTCAGGAACGGCAACGCACGGCTACGCAATGCACGGCCAGGCAAGGAAAGGGTAACGCAAGGCAAGGCACGGTAAGGCAAGACAAGGCTAATGCACGACAACGCACGGCTAGGCAATGCACGGCCAGGCAAGGAAAGGGTAACGCAAGGCAAGGAACGGTGAGGCAAGGCAAGGCAAATGCACGACAACGCACGGCTAGGCAATGCACGGCAAGGCAAGGAAAGGGTAACTCAAGGCAAGGCACGGTCAGGCGAGGCAAGGCTAAGGCACGACAACGCAAGGCTAGGCAATGCACGGAAGGCAAGCAAAGAGTAACGGAAGGCATGGAAGGCAAGGGAAAGCAGGGGAAGGCAAGGGTAACGAAAGGAACGGCACGGTAAGGGGAAAAAAGGCTAAGTCACGACAACACAGGGCTAGGCAATGCACGGCAAGGCAAGGAAAGGGTAACGCAAGGCAAGGCACGGTGAAGCAAGGCAAGGCTGATGCACGACAACGCACGGCTAGGCAATGCACGGCAAGGCAAGGAAAGGGTAACGCAAGGCAAGGCACGGTCAGGCGAGGCAAGGCTAAGGCACGACAACGCAAGGCTAGGCAATGCACGGCAAGGCAAGGAAAGGGTAACGCAAGGCAAGGCACGGTAAGGCGCGGCAAGGCTAAGGCACGACAACGCAAGGCTAGGCAATAAACGGAAGGCAAGCAAAGAGTAACGGAAGGCAAGGAAGGCAAGGGAAAGCAGGGGAAGGCAAGGGTAACGGAAGGAACGGCACGGTAAGGGGAAACAAGGCTAAGGCACAACAACGCAGGGCTAGCCAATGCACGGCAAGGAAAGGAAAGGGTAACGCAAGGCAAGGCACCGTTACGCGAGGCAAGGCTAGGGCACGACAACGCAAGGCTAGGCAATGCACGGAAGGCAAGCAAAGAGTAACGGAAGGCAAGGAAGGCAAGGATAAGCAAGGCAAGGCAAGGGTAACGGAAGGAACGGCACGGCAAGGGGAAACAAGGCTAAGGCACGGCAACGCACGGCTAGGCAATGCACGGCAAGGCAAGGAAAGGGTAACGCAAGGCAAGGCACTGTCAGGCGAGGCAAGGCTAAGGCACGACAACGCAAGGCTAGGCAATGCACGGAAGGAAAGCAAAGAGTAACGGAAGGCAATGAAAGGAAGGGAAAGCAAGGCAAGGTAAGGGTAACGCAAGGCAAGGCACGGTGAGGCAAGGCAAGGCTGATGCACGACAACGCACGGCTAGGCAATTCACGGCAAGGCAAGGAAAGGGTAACGCAAGGCAAGGCAGTGCACGGCTAGGCAAGGAAAGAGTAACGGAAGGCAAGGAAGGCAAGGGAAAGCAGGGGAAGGCAAGGGTAACGAAAGGAACGGCACGGTAAGGGGAAAGAAGGCTAAGGCACGACAACGCAAGGCTAGGCAGTGCACGGCTAGGCAAGGAAAGAGTAACGGAAGGAAAGGAAGGCAAGGCAAAGCAAGGCAAGGCAAGTGTAACAAAAGGCAAGGCACGGCAAGGGGAAACAAGGCTAAGGAACGGCAACGCACGGCTACGCAATGCACGGCCAGGCAAGGAAAGGGTAACGCAAGGCAAGGCACGGTAAGGCAAGACAAGGCTAATGCACGACAACGCACGGCTAGGCAATGCACGGCCAGGCAAGGAAAGGGTAACGCAAGGCAAGGAACGGTGAGGCAAGGCAAGGCAAATGCACGACAACGCACGGCTAGGCAATGCACGGCAAGGCAAGGAAAGGGTAACTCAAGGCAAGGCACGGTCAGGCGAGGCAAGGCTAAGGCACGACAACGCAAGGCTAGGCAATGCACGGAAGGCAAGCAAAGAGTAACGGAAGGCATGGAAGGCAAGGGAAAGCAGGGGAAGGCAAGGGTAACGAAAGGAACGGCACGGTAAGGGGAAAAAAGGCTAAGTCACGACAACACAGGGCTAGGCAATGCACGGCAAGGCAAGGAAAGGGTAACGCAAGGCAAGGCACGGTGAAGCAAGGCAAGGCTGATGCACGACAACGCACGGCTAGGCAATGCACGGCAAGGCAAGGAAAGGGTAACGCAAGGCAAGGCACGGTCAGGCGAGGCAAGGCTAAGGCACGACAACGCAAGGCTAGGCAATGCACGGCAAGGCAAGGAAAGGGTAACGCAAGGCAAGGCACGGTAAGGCGCGGCAAGGCTAAGGCACGACAACGCAAGGCTAGGCAATAAACGGAAGGCAAGCAAAGAGTAACGGAAGGCAAGGAAGGCAAGGGAAAGCAGGGGAAGGCAAGGGTAACGGAAGGAACGGCACGGTAAGGGGAAACAAGGCTAAGGCACAACAACGCAGGGCTAGCCAATGCACGGCAAGGAAAGGAAAGGGTAACGCAAGGCAAGGCACCGTTACGCGAGGCAAGGCTAGGGCACGACAACGCAAGGCTAGGCAATGCACGGAAGGCAAGCAAAGAGTAACGGAAGGCAAGGAAGGCAAGGGAAAGCAAGGCAAGGCAAGGGTAACGGAAGGAACGGCACGGCAAGGGGAAACAAGGCTAAGGCACGGCAACGCACGGCTAGGCAATGCACGGCAAGGCAAGGAAAGGGTAACGCAAGGCAAGGCACTGTCAGGCGAGGCAAGGCTAAGGCACGACAACGCAAGGCTAGGCAATGCACGGAAGGAAAGCAAAGAGTAACGGAAGGCAATGAAAGGAAGGGAAAGCAAGGCAAGGTAAGGGTAACGCAAGGCAAGGCACGGTGAGGCAAGGCAAGGCTGATGCACGACAACGCACGGCTAGGCAATTCACGGCAAGGCAAGGAAAGGGTAACGCAAGGCAAGGCAGTGCACGGCTAGGCAAGGAAAGAGTAACGGAAGGCAAGGAAGGCAAGGGAAAGCAGGGGAAGGCAAGGGTAACGAAAGGAACGGCACGGTAAGGGGAAAGAAGGCTAAGGCACGACAACGCAAGGCTAGGCAGTGCACGGCTAGGCAAGGAAAGAGTAACGGAAGGAAAGGAAGGCAAGGCAAAGCAAGGCAAGGCAAGTGTAACAAAAGGCAAGGCACGGCAAGGGGAAACAAGGCTAAGGAACGGCAACGCACGGCTACGCAATGCACGGCCAGGCAAGGAAAGGGTAACGCAAGGCAAGGCACGGTAAGGCAAGACAAGGCTAATGCACGACAATGCGCGGCTAGGCAATGCACGGCCAGGCAAGGAAAGGGTAACGCAAGGCAAGGCACGGTGAGGCAAGGCAAGGCAAATGCACGACAACGCACGGCTAGGCAATGCACGGCAAGGCAAGGAAAGGGTAACTCAAGGCAAGGCACGGTCAGGCGAGGCAAGGCTAAGGCACGACAACGCAAGGCTAGGCAATGAACGGAAGGCAAGCAAAGAGTAACGGAAGGCAAGGAAGGCAAGGGAAAGCAAGGGAAGGCAAGGGCAACGAAAGGAACGGCACGGTAAGGGGAAACAAAGCTAAGGCACGACAATGCAGGGCTAGGCAATGCACGGCAAGGCAAGGAAAGGGTAACGCAAGGCAAAGCACGGTGAGGCAAGACAAGGCAAATGCACGACAACGCACGGCTAGGCAATGCATGGCAAGGCAAGGAAAGGGTAACGCAAGGCAAGGCACGGTAAGGCGCGGCAAGGCTAAGGCACGACAACGCAAGGCTAGGCAATGCACGGCAAGGCAAAGAAAGGGTAACGCAAGGCAAGGCACGGTAAGGCGCGGCAAGGCTAAGGCACGACAACGCAAGGCTAGGCAATAAACGGAAGGCAAGCAAAGAGTAACGGAAGGCAAGGAAGGCAAGGGAAAGCAGGGGAAGGCAAGGGTAACGGAAGGAACGGCACGGTAAGGGGAAACAAGGCTAAGGCACGACAACGCAGGGCTAGCCAATGCACGGCAAGGAAAGGAAAGGGTAACGCAAGGCAAGGCACCGTTACGCGAGGCAAGCCAAAGGCACGACAACGCAGGGCTAGCCAATGCACGGCAAGGTAAGGAAAGAGTAACGCAAGGCAAGGAACCGTTACGCGAGGCAAGGCTAAGGCACGACAACGCAAGGCTAGGCAATGAACGGAAGGCAAGCAAAGAGTAACGGAAGGCAAGGAAGGCAAGGGAAAGCAGGGGAAGGCAAGGGTAACGAAAGGAACGGCACGGTAAGGGGAAACAAGGCTAAGGCACGACAACACAGGGCTAGGCAATGCAGGGCAAGGCAAGGAAAGGGTAACGCAAGGCAAGGCACGGTTTGGGGAGGAAGGCGAATGCACGACAACGCAAGGCTAGGCAATGCACGGAAGGCAAGCAAAGAGTAACGGAAGGCAAGGAAGGCAAGGGAAAGCAAGGCAAGGCAAGGGTAACAGAAGGAACGGCACGGCAAGGGGAAACAAGGCTAAGGCACGGCAACGCACGGCTAGGCAATGAACGGAAAGGCAAGGAAAGGGTAACGCAAGGCAAGGCACGGTGAGTCAAGGCAAGGCTGATGCACGACAACGCACGGCTAGGCAATGCACGGCAAGGCAAGGAAAGGGTAACGCAAGGCAAGGCACGGTCAGGCGAGGCAAGGCTAAGGCACGACAACGCAAGGCTAGGCAATGCACGGCAAGGCAAGGAAAGGGTAACGCAAGGCAAGGCACGGTAAGGCGCGGCAAGGGTAAGGCACGACAACGCAAGGCTAGGAAATAAACGGAAGGCAAGCAAAGAGTAACGGAAGGCAAGGAAGGCAAGGGAAAGCAGGGGAAGGCAAGGGTAACGGAAGGAACGGCACGGTAAGGGGAAACAAGGCTAAGGCACGACAACGCAGGGCTAGGCAATGCACGGCAAGGAAAGGAAAAGGTAACGCAAGGCAAGGCACCGTTACGCGAGGCAAGGCTAAGGCACGACAACGCAAGGCTAGGCAATGCACGGAAGGCAAGCAAAGAGTAACGGAAGGCAAGGAAGGCAAGGGAAAGCAAGGCAAGGCAAGAGTAACGGAAGGAACGGCACGGCAAGGCAATGCACGGCAAGGCAAGGAAAGGGTAACGCAAGGCAAGGCACGGTCAGGCGAGGCAAGGCTAAGGCACGACAACGCAAGGCTAGGCAATGCACGGAAGGAAAGCAAAGAGTAACGGAAGGCAATGAAAGGAAGGGAAAGCAAGGCAAGGTAAGGGTAACGCAAGGCAAGGCACGGTGAGGCAAGGCAAGGCTGATGCACGACAACGCACGGCTAGGCAATTCACGGCAAGGCAAGGAAAGGGTAACGCAAGGCAAGGCACGGTCAGGCGAGGCAAGGTTAAGGCACGACAACGCAAGGCTAGGCAATGCACGGAAGGCAAGCAAAGAGGAACGGAAGGCAAGGAAGGCTAGGGAAAGCAGGGAAAGGCAAAGGTAACGGAAGGAACGGCACGGTAAGGGCAAACAAGACTAAGGCACGACAACACAGGGCTAGGCAATGCAGGGCAAGGCAAGGAAATGGTAACGCAAGGCAAGGCACGGTTTGGGGAGGCAAAGCTAATGCACGACAACGCAAGGCTAGGCAGTGCACGGCTAGGCAAGGAAAGAATAACGGAAGGAAAGGAAGGCAAGGCAAAGCAAGGCAAGGCAAGTGTAACAAAAGGCAAGGCACGGCAAGGGGAAACAAGGCTAAGGAACGGCAACGCACGGCTACGCAATGCACGGCAAGGCAAGGAAAGGGTAACGCAAGGCAAGGCACGGTGAGGCAAGACAAGGCAAATGCACGACAACGCACGGCTAGGCAATGCATGGCAAGGCAAGGAAAGGGTAACGCAAGGCAAGGCACGGTAAGGCGCGGCAAGGCTAAGGCACGACAACGCAAGGCTAGGCAATGCACGGCAAGGCAAAGAAAGGGTAACGCAAGGCAAGGAACGGTAAGGCGCGGCAAGGCTAAGGCACGACAACGCAAGGCTAGGCAATAAACGGAAGGCAAGCAAAGAGTAACGGAAGGCAAGGAAGGCAAGGGAAAGCAGGGGAAGGCAAGGGTAACGGAAGGAACGGCACGGTAAGGGGAAACAAGGCTAAGGCACGACAACGCAGGGCTAGCCAATGCACGGCAAGGAAAGGAAAGGGTAACGCAAGGCAAGGCACCGTTACGCGAGGCAAGCCAAAGGCACGACAACGCAGGGCTAGCCAATGCACGGCAAGGAAAGGAAAGAGTAACGCAAGGCAAGGCACCGTTACGCGAGGCAAGGCTAAGGCACGACAACGCAAGGCTAGGAAATGAACGGAAGGCAAGCAAAGAGTAACGGAAGGCAAGGAAGGCAAGGGAAAGCAAGGGAAGGCAAGGGCAACGAAAGGAACGGCACGGTAAGGGGAAACAAAGCTAAGGCACGACAATGCAGGGCTAGGCAATGCACGGCAAGGCAAGGAAAGGGTAACTCAAGGCAAGGCACGGTCAGGCGAGGCAAGGCTAAGGCACGACAACGAGAGGGTAGGCAATGCACGGAAGGCAAGCAAAGAGTAACGGAATGCAAGGTAGGCAAGGGAAAGCAGGGGAAGGCAAGGGTAACGAAAGGAACGGCACGGTAAGGGGAAACAAGGCTAAGGCACGACAACACAGGGCTAGGCAATGCAGGGCAAGGCAAGGAAAGGGTAACGCAAGGCAAGGCACGGTTTAGGGAGGAAGGCGAATGCACGACAACGCAAGGCTAGGCAATGCACGGAAGGCAAGCAAAGAGTAACGGAAGGCAAGGAAGGCAAGGGAAAGCAAGGCAAGGCAAGAGTAACGGAAGGAACGGCACGGCAATGGGAAACAAGGCTAAGGCACGACAACGCACGGGTAAGCAATGCCCGGCAAGGCAAGGAAAGGGTAACGCAAGGCAAGGCACGGTGAGGCAAGGTAAGGCTAATGCACGACAACGCACGGCTAGGCAATGCACGGCAAGGCAAGGAAACGGTAACGCAAGGCAAGGCACGGCCAGGCGAGGCAAGGCTAAGGCACGACAACGCAAGGCTTGGCAATGCACGGCAAGGCAAGGAAAGGGTAACGCAAGGCAAGGCACGGTAAGGCGCGGCAAGGGTAAGGCACGAGAACGCAAGGCTAGGAAATAAACGGAAGGCAAGCAAAGAGTAACGGAAGGCAAGGAAGGCAAGGGAAAGCAGGGGAAGGCAAGGGTAACGGAAGGAACGGCACGGTAAGGGGAAACAAGGCTAAGGCACGACAACGCAGGGCTAGCTAATGCACGGCAAGGAAAGGAAAAGGTAACGCAAGGCAAGGCCCCGTTACGCGAGGCAAGGCTAAGGCACGACAACGCAAGGCTAGGCAATGCACGGAAGGCAAGCAAAGAGTAACGGAAGGCAAGGAAGGCAAGGGAAAGCAAGGCAAGGCAAGGGTAACGGAAGGAACGGCACGGCAAGGGATAACAAGGCTAAGGCACGGCAACGCACGGCTAGGCAATGCACGGCAAGGCAAGGAAAGGGTAACGCAAGGCAAGGCACTGTCAGGCGAGGCAAGGCTAAGGCACGACAACGCAAGGCTAGGCAATGCACGGAAGGAAAGCAAAGAGTAACGGAAGGCAATGAAAGGAAGGGAAAGCAAGGCAAGGTAAGGGTAACGCAAGGCAAGGCACGGTGAGGCAAGGCAAGGCTGATGCACGACAACGCACGGCTAGGCAATTCACGGCAAGGCAAGGAAAGGGTAACGCAAGGCAAGGCACGGTGAGGCAAGACAAGGCAAATGCACTAAGGCACGACAACGCAAGGCTAGGCAATAAACGGAAGGCAAGCAAAGAGTAACGGAAGGCAAGGAAGGCAAGGGAAAGCAGGGGAAGGCAAGGGTAACGGAAGGAACGGCACGGTAAGGGGAAACAAGGCTAAGGCACGACAATGCAGGGCTAGGCAATGCACGGCAAGGCAAGGAAAGGGTAACGCAAGGCAAGGCACGGTCAGGCGAGGCAAGGCTAAGGCACGACAACGAGAGGGTAGGCAATGCACGGAAGGCAAGCAAAGAGTAACGGAATGCAAGGTAGGCAAGGGAAAGCAGGGGAAGGCAAGAGTAACGAAAGGAACGGCACGGTAAGGGCAAACAAGACTAAGGCACGACAACACAGGGCTAGGCAATGCAGGGCAAGGCAAGGAAATGGTAACGCAAGGCAAGGCACGGTTTGGGGAGGCAAAGCTAATGCACGACAACGCAAGGCTAGGCAGTGCACGGCTAGGCAAGGAAAGAGTAACGGAAGGAAAGGAAGGCAAGGCAAAGCAAGGCAAGGCAAGGCAAGGCAAGGCACGGTAAGGGGAAACAAGGCTAAGGCACGACAACGCACGGCTAGGCAATGCACGGCAAGGCAAGGAAAGGGTAACGCAAGGCAAGGCACGGTCAGGCGAGGCAAGGCTAAGGCACGACAACGCAAGGCTAGGCAATGCACGGAAGGCAAGCAAAGAGAGGCAAGGCTAAGGCACGACAACGCAAGGCTAGGCAATGCACGGAAGGCAAGCAAAGAGTAAGGGAAGGCAAGGAAGGCAAGGGAAAGATGGCTAAGGCACGACAACGCAAGGCTAGGCAATGCACGGCAAGGCAAGGAAAGGGTAACGGAAGGCAAGGCACGGTAAGGCGCGGCAAGGCTAAGGCACGACAACGCAAGGCTAGGCAGTAAACGGAAGGCAAGCAACGAGTAACGGAAGGCAAGGAAGGCAAGGGAAAGCAGGGGAAGGCAAGGGTAACGGAAGGAACGGCACGGTAAGGGGAAACAAGGCTAAGGCACGACAACGCAGGGCTAGCCAATGCACGGCAAGGAAAGGAAAGGGTAACGCAAGGCAAGGCACCGTTACGCGAGGCAAGGCTAGGGCACGACAACGCAAGGCTAGGCAATGCACGGAAGGCAAGCAAAGAGTAACGGAAGGCAAGGAAGGGAAGGGAAAGCAAGGCAAGGCAAGGGTAACGGAAGGAACGGCACGGCAAGGGGAAACAAGGCTAAGGCACGGCAACGCACGGCTAGGCAATGCACGGCAAGGCAAGGAAAGGGTAACTCAAGGCAAGGCACGGTCAGGCGAGGCAAGGCTAAGGCACGACAACGCAAGGCTAGGCAATGCACGGAAGGAAAGCAAAGAGTAACGGAAGGCAATGAAAGGAAGGGAAAGCAAGGCAAGGTAAGGGTAACGCAAGGCAAGGCACGGTGAGGCAAGGCAAGGCTTATGCACGACAACGCACGGCTAGGCAATTCACGGCAAGGCAAGGAAAGGGTAACGCAAGGCAAGGCACGGTCAGGCGAGGCAAGGCTAAGGCACGACAACGCAAGGCTAGGCAATGCACGGAAGGCAAGCAAAGAGGAACGGAAGGCAAGGAAGGCTAGGGAAAGCAGGGAAAGGCAAGGGTAACGGAAGGAACGCCACGGTAAGGGCAAACAAGACTAAGGCACGACAACACAGGGCTAGGCAATGCAGGGCAAGGCAAGGAAATGGTAACGCAAGGCAAGGCACGGTTTGGGGAGGCAAAGCTAATGCACGACAACGCAAGGCTAGGCAGTGCACGGCTAGGCAAGGAAAGAGTAACGGAAGGAAAGGAAGGCAAGGCAAAGCAAGGCAAGGCAAGTGTAACAAAAGGCAAGGCACGGCAAGGGGAAACAAGGCTAAGGAACGGCAACGCACGGCTACGCAATGCACGGCCAGGCAAGGAAAGGGTAACGCAAGGCAAGGCACGGTAAGGCAAGACAAGGCTAATGCACGACAACGCACGGCTAGGCAATGCACGGCCAGGCAAGGAAAGGGTAACGCAAGGCAAGGAACGGTGAGGCAAGGCAAGGCAAATGCACGACAACGCACGGCTAGGCAATGCACGGCAAGGCAAGGAAAGGGTAACTCAAGGCAAGGCACGGTCAGGCGAGGCAAGGCTAAGGCACGACAACGCAAGGCTAGGCAATGCACGGAAGGCAAGCAAAGAGTAACGGAAGGCATGGAAGGCAAGGGAAAGCAGGGGAAGGCAAGGGTAACGAAAGGAACGGCACGGTAAGGGGAAAAAAGGCTAAGTCACGACAACACAGGGCTAGGCAATGCACGGCAAGGCAAGGAAAGGGTAACGCAAGGCAAGGCACGGTGAAGCAAGGCAAGGCTGATGCACGACAACGCACGGCTAGGCAATGCACGGCAAGGCAAGGAAAGGGTAACGCAAGGCAAGGCACGGTCAGGCGAGGCAAGGCTAAGGCACGACAACGCAAGGCTAGGCAATGCACGGCAAGGCAAGGAAAGGGTAACGCAAGGCAAGGCACGGTAAGGCGCGGCAAGGCTAAGGCACGACAACGCAAGGCTAGGCAATAAACGGAAGGCAAGCAAAGAGTAACGGAAGGCAAGGAAGGCAAGGGAAAGCAGGGGAAGGCAAGGGTAACGGAAGGAACGGCACGGTAAGGGGAAACAAGGCTAAGGCACAACAACGCAGGGCTAGCCAATGCACGGCAAGGAAAGGAAAGGGTAACGCAAGGCAAGGCACCGTTACGCGAGGCAAGGCTAGGGCACGACAACGCAAGGCTAGGCAATGCACGGAAGGCAAGCAAAGAGTAACGGAAGGCAAGGAAGGCAAGGGAAAGCAAGGCAAGGCAAGGGTAACGGAAGGAACGGCACGGCAAGGGGAAACAAGGCTAAGGCACGGCAACGCACGGCTAGGCAATGCACGGCAAGGCAAGGAAAGGGTAACGCAAGGCAAGGCACTGTCAGGCGAGGCAAGGCTAAGGCACGACAACGCAAGGCTAGGCAATGCACGGAAGGAAAGCAAAGAGTAACGGAAGGCAATGAAAGGAAGGGAAAGCAAGGCAAGGTAAGGGTAACGCAAGGCAAGGCACGGTGAGGCAAGGCAAGGCTGATGCACGACAACGCACGGCTAGGCAATTCACGGCAAGGCAAGGAAAGGGTAACGCAAGGCAAGGCAGTGCACGGCTAGGCAAGGAAAGAGTAACGGAAGGCAAGGAAGGCAAGGGAAAGCAGGGGAAGGCAAGGGTAACGAAAGGAACGGCACGGTAAGGGGAAAGAAGGCTAAGGCACGACAACGCAAGGCTAGGCAGTGCACGGCTAGGCAAGGAAAGAGTAACGGAAGGAAAGGAAGGCAAGGCAAAGCAAGGCAAGGCAAGTGTAACAAAAGGCAAGGCACGGCAAGGGGAAACAAGGCTAAGGAACGGCAACGCACGGCTACGCAATGCACGGCCAGGCAAGGAAAGGGTAACGCAAGGCAAGGCACGGTAAGGCAAGACAAGGCTAATGCACGACAATGCGCGGCTAGGCAATGCACGGCCAGGCAAGGAAAGGGTAACGCAAGGCAAGGCACGGTGAGGCAAGGCAAGGCAAATGCACGACAACGCACGGCTAGGCAATGCACGGCAAGGCAAGGAAAGGGTAACTCAAGGCAAGGCACGGTCAGGCGAGGCAAGGCTAAGGCACGACAACGCAAGGCTAGGCAATGAACGGAAGGCAAGCAAAGAGTAACGGAAGGCAAGGAAGGCAAGGGAAAGCAAGGGAAGGCAAGGGCAACGAAAGGAACGGCACTGTAAGGGGAAACAAAGCTAAGGCACGACAATGCAGGGCTAGGCAATGCACGGCAAGGCAAGGAAAGGGTAACGCAAGGCAAAGCACGGTGAGGCAAGACAAGGCAAATGCACGACAACGCACGGCTAGGCAATGCATGGCAAGGCAAGGAAAGGGTAACGCAAGGCAAGGCACGGTAAGGCGCGGCAAGGCTAAGGCACGACAACGCAAGGCTAGGCAATGCACGGCAAGGCAAAGAAAGGGTAACGCAAGGCAAGGCACGGTAAGGCGCGGCAAGGCTAAGGCACGACAACGCAAGGCTAGGCAATAAACGGAAGGCAAGCAAAGAGTAACGGAAGGCAAGGAAGGCAAGGGAAAGCAGGGGAAGGCAAGGGTAACGGAAGGAACGGCACGGTAAGGGGAAACAAGGCTAAGGCACGACAACGCAGGGCTAGCCAATGCACGGCAAGGAAAGGAAAGGGTAACGCAAGGCAAGGCACCGTTACGCGAGGCAAGCCAAAGGCACGACAACGCAGGGCTAGCCAATGCACGGCAAGGTAAGGAAAGAGTAACGCAAGGCAAGGAACCGTTACGCGAGGCAAGGCTAAGGCACGACAACGCAAGGCTAGGCAATGAACGGAAGGCAAGCAAAGAGTAACGGAAGGCAAGGAAGGCAAGGGAAAGCAGGGGAAGGCAAGGGTAACGAAAGGAACGGCACGGTAAGGGGAAACAAGGCTAAGGCACGACAACACAGGGCTAGGCAATGCAGGGCAAGGCAAGGAAAGGGTAACGCAAGGCAAGGCACGGTTTGGGGAGGAAGGCGAATGCACGACAACGCAAGGCTAGGCAATGCACGGAAGGCAAGCAAAGAGTAACGGAAGGCAAGGAAGGCAAGGGAAAGCAAGGCAAGGCAAGGGTAACAGAAGGAACGGCACGGCAAGGGGAAACAAGGCTAAGGCACGGCAACGCACGGCTAGGCAATGAACGGAAAGGCAAGGAAAGGGTAACGCAAGGCAAGGCACGGTGAGTCAAGGCAAGGCTGATGCACGACAACGCACGGCTAGGCAATGCACGGCAAGGCAAGGAAAGGGTAACGCAAGGCAAGGCACGGTCAGGCGAGGCAAGGCTAAGGCACGACAACGCAAGGCTAGGCAATGCACGGCAAGGAAAGGGTAACGCAAGGCAAGGCACGGTAAGGCGCGGCAAGGGTAAGGCACGACAACGCAAGGCTAGGAAATAAACGGAAGGCAAGCAAAGAGTAACGGAAGGCAAGGAAGGCAAGGGAAAGCAGGGGAAGGCAAGGGTAACGGAAGGAACGGCACGGTAAGGGGAAACAAGGCTAAGGCACGACAACGCAGGGCTAGCTAATGCACGGCAAGGAAAGGAAAAGGTAACGCAAGGCAAGGCCCCGTTACGCGAGGCAAGGCTAAGGCACGACAACGCAAGGCTAGGCAATGCACGGAAGGCAAGCAAAGAGTAACGGAAGGCAAGGAAGGCAAGGGAAAGCAAGGCAAGGCAAGGGTAACGGAAGGAACGGCACGGCAAGGGATAACAAGGCTAAGGCACGGCAACGCACGGCTAGGCAATGCACGGCAAGGCAAGGAAAGGGTAACGCAAGGCAAGGCACTGTCAGGCGAGGCAAGGCTAAGGCACGACAACGCAAGGCTAGGCAATGCACGGAAGGAAAGCAAAGAGTAACGGAAGGCAATGAAAGGAAGGGAAAGCAAGGCAAGGTAAGGGTAACGCAAGGCAAGGCACGGTGAGGCAAGGCAAGGCTGATGCACGACAACGCACGGCTAGGCAATTCACGGCAAGGCAAGGAAAGGGTAACGCAAGGCAAGGCACGGTCAGGCGAGGCAAGGCTAAGGCACGACAACGCAAGGCTTGGCAATGCACGGAAGGCAAGCAAAGAGGAACGGAAGGCAAGGAAGGCTAGGGAAAGCAGGGAAAGGCAAAGGTAACGGAAGGAACGGCACGGTAAGGGCAAACAAGACTAAGGCACGACAACACAGGGCTAGGCAATGCAGGGCAAGGCAAGGAAATGGTAACGCAAGGCAAGGCACAGTTTGGGGAGGCAAAGCTAATGCACGACAACGCAAGGCTAGGCAGTGCACGGCTAGGCAAGGAAAGAGTAACGGAAGGAAAGGAAGGCAAGGCAAAGCAAGGCAAGGCAAGTGTAACAAAAGGCAAGGCACGGCAAGGGGAAACAAGGCTAAGGAACGGCAACGCACGGCTACGCAATGCACGGCAAGGCAAGGAAAGGGTAACGCAAGGCAAGGCACGGTGAGGCAAGACAAGGCAAATGCACGACAACGCACGGCTAGGCAATGCATGGCAAGGCAAGGAAAGGGTAACGCAAGGCAAGGCACGGTAAGGCGCGGCAAGGCTAAGGCACGACAACGCAAGGCTAGGCAATGCACGGCAAGGCAAAGAAAGGGTAACGCAAGGCAAGGCACGGTAAGGCGCGGCAAGGCTAAGGCACGACAACGCAAGGCTAGGCAATAAACGGAAGGCAAGCAAAGAGTAACGGAAGGCAAGGAAGGCAAGGGAAAGCAGGGGAAGGCAAGGGTAACGGAAGGAACGGCACGGTAAGGGGAAACAAGGCTAAGGCACGACAACGCAGGGCTAGCCAATGCACGGCAAGGAAAGGAAAGGGTAACGCAAGGCAAGGCACCGTTACGCGAGGCAAGCCAAAGGCACGACAACGCAGGGCTAGCCAATGCACGGCAAGGAAAGGAAAGAGTAACGCAAGGCAAGGCACCGTTACGCGAGGCAAGGCTAAGGCACGACAACGCAAGGCTAGGAAATGAACGGAAGGCAAGCAAAGAGTAACGGAAGGCAAGGAAGGCAAGGGAAAGCAAGGGAAGGCAAGGGCAACGAAAGGAACGGCACGGTAAGGGGAAACAAAGCTAAGGCACGACAATGCAGGGCTAGGCAATGCACGGCAAGGCAAGGAAAGGGTAACTCAAGGCAAGGCACGGTCAGGCGAGGCAAGGCTAAGGCACGACAACGAGAGGGTAGGCAATGCACGGAAGGCAAGCAAAGAGTAACGGAATGCAAGGTAGGCAAGGGAAAGCAGGGGAAGGCAAGGGTAACGAAAGGAACGGCACGGTAAGGGGAAACAAGGCTAAGGCACGACAACACAGGGCTAGGCAATGCAGGGCAAGGCAAATAAAGGGTAACGCAAGGCAAGGCACGGTTTGGGGAGGAAGGCGAATGCACGACAACGCAAGGCTAGGCAATGCACGGAAGGCAAGCAAAGAGTAACGGAAGGCAAGGAAGGCAAGGGAAAGCAAGGCAAGGCAAGGGTAACAGAAAGAACGGCACGGCAAGGGGAAACAAGGCTAAGGCACGGCAACGCACGGCTAGGCAATGCACGGCAAGGCAAGGAAAGGGTAACGCAAGGCAAGGCACGGTGAGGCAAGGCAAGGCTGATGCACGACAACGCACGGCTAGGCAATGCACGGCAAGGAAAGGAAAGGGTAACGCAAGGCAAGGCACCGTTACGCGAGGCAAGGCTAGGGCACGACAACGCAAGGCTAGGCAATGCACGGAAGGCAAGCAAAGAGTAACGGAAGGCAAGGAAGGCAAGGGAAAGCAAGGCAAGGCAAGGGTAACGGAAGGAACGGCACGGCAAGGGGAAACAAGGCTAAGGCACGGCAACGCACGGCTAGGCAATGCACGGCAAGGCAAGGAAAGGGTAACGCAAGGCAAGGCACTGTCAGGCTAGGCAAGGCTAAGTCACGACAACGCAAGGCTAGGCAATGCACGGAAGGAAAGCAAAGAGTAACGGAAGGCAATGAAAGGAAGGGAAAGCAAGGCAAGGTAAGGGTAACGCAAGGCAAGGCACGGTGAGGCAAGGCAAGGCTGATGCACGACAACGCACGGCTAGGCAATTCACGGCAAGGCAAGGAAAGGGTAACGCAACGCAAGGCACGGTCAGGCGAGGCAAGGCTAAGGCACGACAACGCAAGGCTAGGCAATGCACGGAAGGCAAGCAAAGAGGAACGGAAGGCAAGGAAGGCTAGGGAAAGCAGGGAAAGGCAAGGGTAACGGAAGGAACGGTACGGTAAGGGCAAACAAGACTAAGGCACGACAACACAGGGCTAGGCAATGCAGGGCAAGGCAAGGAAATGGTAACGCAAGGCAAGGCACGGTTTGGGGAGGCAAAGCTAATGCACGACAACGCAAGGCTAGGCAGTGCACGGCTAGGCAAGGAAAGAGTAACGAAAGGAAAGGAAGGCAAGGCAAAGCAAGGCAAGGCAAGTGTAACAAAAGGCAAGGCACGGCAAGGGGAAACAAGGCTAAGGAACGGCAACGCACGGCTACGCAATGCACGGCCAGGCAAGGAAAGGGTAACGCAAGGCAAGGCACGGTAAGGCAAGACAAGGCTAATGCACGACAACGCACGGCTAGGCAATGCACGGCCAGGCAAGGAAAGGGTAACGCAAGGCAAGGAACGGTGAGGCAAGGCAAGGCAAATGCACGACAACGCACGGCTAGGCAATGCACGGCAAGGCAAGGAAAGGGTAACTCAAGGCAAGGCACGGTCAGGCGAGGCAAGGCTAAGGCACGACAACGCAAGGCTAGGCAATGCACGGAAGGCAAGCAAAGAGTAACGGAAGGCAAGGAAGGCAAGGGAAAGCAGGGGAAGGCAAGGGTAACGAAAGGAACGGCACGGTAAGGGGAAACAAGGCTAAGGCACGACAACACAGGGCTAGGCAATGCACGGCAAGGCAAGGAAAGGGTAACGCAAGGCAAGGCACGGTGAAGCAAGGCAAGGCTGATGCACGACAACGCACGGCTAGGCAATGCACGGCAAGGCAAGGAAAGGGTAACGCAAGGCAAGGCACGGTCAGGCGAGGCAAGGCTAAGGCACGACAACGCAAGGCTAGGCAATGCACGGCAAGGCAAGGAAAGGGTAACGCAAGGCAAGGGACGGTAAGGCGCGGCAAGGCTAAGGCACGACAACGCAAGGCTAGGCAATAAACGGAAGGCAAGCAAAGAGTAACGGAAGGCAAGGAAGGCAAGGGAAAGCAGGGGAAGGCAAGGGTAACGGAAGGAACGGCACGGTAAGGGGAAACAAGGCTAAGGCACGACAACGCAGGGCTAGCCAATGCACGGCAAGGAAAGGAAAGGGTAACGCAAGGCAAGGCACCGTTACGCGAGGCAAGGCTAAGGCACGACAACGCAAGGCTAGGCAATGCACGGAAGGCAAGCAAAGAGTAACGAAAGGCAAGGAAGGCAAGGGAAAGCAAGGGAAGGCAAGGGCAACGAAAGGAACGGCACGGCAAGGGGAAACAAGGCTAAGGCACGGCAACGCACGGCTAGGCAATGCACGGCCAGGCAAGGAAAGGGTAACGCAAGGCAAGGCACGGTAAGGCAAGACAAGGCTAATGCACGACAACGCACGGCTAGGCAATGCACGGCGAGGCAAGGAAAGGGTAACGCAAGGCAAAGCACGGTGAGGCAAGACAAGGCAAATGCACGACAACGCACGGCTAGGCAATGCACGGCAAGGCAAGGAAAGGGTAACTCAAGGCAAGGCACGGTCAGGCGAGGCAAGGCTAAGGCACGACAACGCAAGGCTAGGCAATGCACGGAAGGCAAGCAAAGAGTAACGGAAGGCAAGGAAGGCAAGGGAAAGCAGGGGAAGGCAAGGGTAACGAAAGGAACGGCACGGTAAGGGGAAACAAGGCTAAGGCACGACAACACAGGGCTAGGCAATGCAGGGCAAGGCAAGGAAAGGGTAACGCAAGGCAAGGCACGGTTTGGGGAGGAAGGCGAATGCACGACAACGCAAGGCTAGGCAATGCACGGAAGGCAAGCAAAGAGTAACGGAAGGCAAGGAAGGCAAGGGAAAGCAAGGCAAGGCAAGGGTAACAGAAGGAACGGCACGGAAGGCGGAAACAAGGCTAAGGCACGGCAACGCACGGCTAGGCAATGCACGGCAAGGCAAGGAAAGGGTAACGCAAGGCAAGGCACGGTGAGGCAAGGCAAGGCTGATG